>NC_056743.1:1290755490-1290865490 GCF_019279795.1 Protopterus annectens | reverse complement strand
AAACTTCGCTTTTGGTCCTCTTTTCTTGGTATGTGATTGTTTTTTCTCATCCCTTTGTAGGCCTCTATTTTTCCCCTGTTTCAGGTGCGCTTGTGTGTCTGTGTGTGTGCTTTGAGTATGGCTGAAAGCCACAAAGTGACCTTTACTAAATGCTCTGAGTTTGGCCATAAGCTGTTGCCAGCAGATGGTCACACTCATTGTGTGATCTGGTTGGGGGTTACGCACCTTTCCTCGGGCTGCCCGATTTGTGTGGCCTTTAACACTCGAGCCTTAAGGGATAGGAAGAACAAGCTGATTCTGGCGGGTCTTCTACCCACGGAATCAGCTTCTTCTCCTTTCCTCTTGGTAGCGACAGCTGCGGCTGCCCAGCCGACTGGCCCTTTTCCCCTGTCTGGGACTCACCCTCCCACCTTGTGTCAGGGAAAACGAGAGGCCAAGAAAGATAAAAAACAGAGAAGGGGGAGAGAGAGAGAGAGAGAGGGAAAGAAGCCTGAAGCGGCAGGCCGAATTGGACCCCTTGGCCCCTCCAGCGAAGGTGAACTCTTCTCCCCTAAGAGCGTCCAAGCCTTACTCCCCATGGCTCCGTTCTCCATGTTTTTCCCTTGAGCTGGAGGAGGATACTCAACCAGCCTTGAGGTTGTCGTGTTGGTGGCTTCCTCCAGGTCTACTCGAAGCATCTCTGAGGCGGCTTCCTCCAGGTTTACTCAAAGCATGTAGGAGGCGGATATGGACCGGATGATGTGTCGATTTTTGCAAACTCAGCTGCAGATGGGAGTGCTGCTGCCCCCCCCCCCTGCGGGGGAGTTCAGCTCTACTGTTCGCCCCGACAGCTCATACTCCGATCCACCTCCGGATTTTGGAGTCTTCCGATCCGAGGAGCTCCGGAGCTAGTGGGTCGGCACTGATGGTTATTGCTACCTCTACGCCGGCCTTGCCCTCGAGCTTATCAGATCTGCTTTCGGATCCGAGCTCTCGGAGCCAAGAGCTGGGCGTCTGATCCGGGGGGTGAGTGTGTCTTCGGCTCCTTTGCAGTCGGAGCACACTGTCCTCTCGGGTCCTTTCGCTTCGGTGCCAATCTCCTCGTCGGATCCGAGGGCCCCGGCCACCTGTCTTAGAGAGGCCGGTTTTCCTTCAGCGTTAGACGTAGTGGAGAGGTTTCTCTCTGGAGGATCGAGATCCCTCACTCTTTCGTCAGGCTCCGCCCCTGCTCCCTCGCAGCTTAGTTTGTCCTCCACCATCCAGTCCCCTCAGGGACAGCGTGTGTCGTTGACGCCCCAGCCAGTTCCCTTGTAGGAACATGAATCCATGGGTGAGCCCCCCTTGGACAGTCCCCCCGAGGAGGTCCCTCACTAATGTCTGTGCAAAAGGAGGCACTTTGACTCCCCCGAGTCCCTCACCTAGGATACCGATTTGGAGGAAGGGGAGGTTTCCCCCAAATCACCCCCCCCCCGACGATGTCTCTTTTGGCGATTTATTATGGAAATACTCAGCCAAAGTGGGGTCCGCCCAAAAACCCTCCTCGGATTAGTCTGTATTCCTGGAGGCGTTCGACACAGGCCCATCTACCACTTGGGTGTCTCCCCCGGCCAACCTGATTGCCACCAGGGCGTAGAAGGAGCTGGACACTGTAGAGCCGATGCGTAGAAGGCCCGATAAGGTTCTCAGTCCCCCTGCAGCCAGAACTTTGTGGAGCAAGGGTTCCCTGGTTGATGCCATGGTGGTGGCGACGGCCACCAAAAAGGAACTATCCCCCGAAAGTTCTTCGGTCCACCCCCCTGACAAGGAGTCTCGGGCATTGGACAGTATTGGAAAGCGGACTTTTGCTTCAGTTATCTTTTTTGTAAGGGCACTGAATTATTAGGCCCATGTAATCTGACTACAGCGGGACCTGGTCAAGGAATCTGCTGAGTTTCCCCCAGAGTTCATGTTGGCCAAGGATAAGCAAACTTTCTCGGCTCGTATGGCCACTCTTAAGTCAGTATCCAATACTTCTATGCGGCTCCTTTCCCATGCCACGAAAGGAGCCACTAGAGCTACCGGGTCTGGTATCACCTTAAGGCATCATGCCTGTCTTCGCCTTTGCGATTTCTCGGAACTTTTTAAGGCATCCTTTGCGAATGCACCCTTTGACGGGTCGACCCTCTTCAGGAGGACCATCCGTGAGACTCTGGTCCAGAGCAAGAAAGACGGGAAAGCGCTTTCAGCCATTGGTATACACTTCTCTAACCCTCAAAGGTCCTTTTCTAGGAACCAGCGAGGGCAGAAGAAGATGTGGTTCCAGAAATCTCAGCAGGTCCGGAACGCTCGGGACACCTTCTCCCCCAGAGGCAGAGGGGGACAAGGTGGATGCCATCCTAGAGGCAGGGGGGGGGACTGAAGAACTTCCGGTCACGGGAACATTTGACCGACCCGCGCAACAGCCCTCAGGGGTTGCACGACTGTTCCTGTCTGGAGGCAGTCAGGGGGGGTTTTTCGAGGCACATGGCTCAATGGGAGTCCATTACAATAGATCGCTGGGTGCTTCAGATAATATCCAGAGGCTATTCAGTCCCCTTCATCAACAAGCCCCCTTGCTCAAGACTCCTCCCAGATGTGCCACCCACTCAAAAGGAGGCCGCAGCTTTGGAAATAAAAAAGCTGTTAGAAAAAGAGCCATCCAGCATGTGCCCTCAGATCAGGCATCTACTCCAGGTTCTTTCTGGTGCCAAAAAAGACGGGGGACTTGGCCGATTCTCGACCTGTCAACAATGAACCTTTTCGTTGCCAAAGAGAAATTCCGGATGGTCACAATTCAGTCCATCCTGCCTCTCTTGCAGGAGGAGGACTGGATGTGCTCCATAGACCTCAAGGATGTGTACTGCCATATTCTCATGGAAAGACCGTCCAGGAGGTTTCTCCGCTTTCGCCTAGGAGCCAGTCATTACCAGTTCAGCGTCTTACCCTTCGGTCTCACCACAGCCCCCAGGGTGTTCACCAAGGTCATGGCAGTTATAGCAGCCCATCTGAGGCTCCAGGGCATACAGGTCTTCCCGTACCTAGACTACTGGCTCCTCACTGCCCCCACCAAGCATCTACTTTCTCTAGCCAGGATTTCTTCCTCTTGATGTCATCCCGGTTGGGGATAACCATAAATGTCAAGAAGTCCTTCCTCCAGGCTGTCCAAGTGTTAGACTTCATAGGGGCCAGGATAGATACCCTCCAGGCCAGGTCCTTCCTAACGTCAGTCAGACTTCACAGCATGACTCTGCATGTGCTAGCCCTCTTTCAGTCCCCTGTTCCCCATGCAGAGTTAGTCCCGAGAGCTTTGGAGTCCATGGCGGCAGCGATCAATCTGATTCCTTACGCTCGTCTGCACTTGAGGGTTTTACAGTGGACGTTGCAGGTCCAGTGGTCTATTCTATACCACCTCCTAGACTTCCCGATTCTCCTCAGCAGGGTTTGCAGGAACTCCCTCATGTGGTGGCTTCAATCCCGAGCCCTTCGGGAAGGACGACCTTTTATTATGTCACCACCCCAGGCCACAGTGACCATGGACGCCTCCTGCCTAGGGTGGGGGTGGGGGGCATTGTGCAGGCAGGACGTTCCAAGGCATGTGGACTCAGATCGAGACCGTACTGCATATAAATGTCCTGGAGATGAGGGCGGTCCTCTTGGCGTTGCAGAACCTCCATGCCTTTCTTCCACCTGGGACTATTGGGATCCAGTCGGACAATATGTCAGTGGTCTGGTATATCAACAAACTGGGGGAACCAGGTCTTACCTCCTTTGCCAAGAAGCCATGAGAGTTTTGGAATGGGGTATCTCCACCAACCACTTCCTGTTAGCAACACACATTCCGGGTTGGTCCAACACACTGCCGGACAAATTGAGCAGAACTATCCTCTCTCCTTATGAGTGGTCTCTGAATCCTTGTGTAGCGATTCCTCAAGTGGGGTCAGCCTTGCTGCGATCTCTCTGCACCGCCTTCCAATTCCTTCTTTGGTAGAAGCCCCCAGAGACTCTCTAGTCCATGCTTAGCTGCCAGGTCTTCTTTATGCGTATCCTCCACTTCTGCTTATGACAGAATTTCTACAGAAAGCTCGCCGGTTGGGGAGAAAGATTATCCTCATAGCCCTATTCTGGCCTCGTCAAGTCTGGTTTCCCTGTTTGCAGTCTCATCTCATAGCTCCACTCTGGATCTTGAATCCCATTCTGGATCTGATTTCTCTTCCCTCGGGAATGGCTTCTCTTAACCTGGACAGTCTCAAGCTCTCAGCTTGGCTGATCCAGTTCCCCTAGTTGCCAGGACTCCCGGTATCTCTTCCTGAGTCAAGTCTATCCTGGTGGTGGCACATAAACCCTCTACCCGGAAGATTTACAGTAGCAAATGGAAACGTTTCTCAGTTTTGGCTTCACAAAAGAACTTGGATCCTTTGACCACTCCTGTTTCGGTGGTACTGGAATTCTTGTCTCATTTTTTTCAGCAAGGGGCCAGCTCATCTACTGTGAAGGTTCAGCTGGCTGCCAGTTCCCATTTTGATATTGGGGACAACTTTGGTTCCCTCACTGCTGCCAGAGATTGTAAGACCTTTCTAAAAGGCACTTTTCTTTTGAGACCCCCTGTTAGAAATTCACCTCCGCCGTGGGTTCTGACCTTAGATGTTCATCGTGTTTCACTGTTGCAGTCATTACACTTGGGTTATCCTGCTGGCAAGCTACCCGCAGTCGGCCTGAATTTCAAAGTCCTGGTCCGGCGTCGGTTGTTGTTGCTTCTTCCCTGACGTCAGTGCGCGTGGGATATATAAGATGCAGCCGACGCCATTTTCCCCAGTCTTTCTTGCCGCGCGGTGCCCGAAGCAGAAGCAGTTCGCAAGTGCTGGTCGGCCGACTCCCGAAATTTTCGAAATTGAATATCAGGTCTGAAGTCTTCAATTAAGCTAAGTACCCCGTTGGGGAAACTTTTTCTTGCTCCAGACCGATGTCAGTAAAAGTTAACAATTGTATTTCTTGTGGGAAGCAAATACCTCATAAGGATTTTCATTCTTACTGTATTCCTTGCCTAGGCCCTGACCACGACGTTGCTAGTCTGTTTTGTGCTAGATTCAACCAACGCACTGTTAAGCGGCGGTTCAATTTTGCTCTACATTACTTTGGCCGAAGGTTTAACTATATAATGCCGTCAGAACAATCGACAACCGGAGTCCATAAAAAATGCAAGGACAAAGAAAAACGCAGGCATCCAAGGTCCAAAACCGACGAAGCCTCTTCTAGGCCAGTCGCCGGTTCGCCAGTTTTCAGTGAGGCGCTTTCGCAGCCCCTGACACCCACTACCTCAGAGCTACAGGCCGCCTCCGACTCCCACATGGAGACAGCTAGGCCTCTGGAAACTCAAGGTATTGGGCCTACACAAACAATTCCCTCAGACGGGTCCGGAGCCGCTGAGCAGGCATCGGCTTCTGAGGGTGTTTTCAGACCTAAACAGCTTACTATCAAGACCATTACAGCAGCCAAGGCGAAGTCTAAAACACCTTTAAAGACAAAGAAACAAGTACAGCATTCTCCTGGACAGTCATCCATGCCAAAGAAACAGATACTCAGAATGGCAGAGGACCCTAATTACTTTGATCTGGGCTCCCCCCTCCTGATAAAAGGCCTAGGCAAGACACTGATTATGACTCCTCTGACCAGGTTTCTATTTCTTCTGATTCCTCTTCAGAACAGGGATATTCTCTTCCTCCCTCTGAGGACTGTGATGCTGAGGAATCTATCCCTTCAGCCTCTCCTCCTGAGGGCTACTCTTTTGGGGAAACCCTGCACACCATGAGGGAACATTTCCATTAGGAGAGCCAGGATTATTCAGAATCCAAGAAAAGGCTCAGACTTTTTTATTGCCTCAGCACAGGCCTCTTGCTATCCCCCGGGACTAGATATTGTTGATGATGTTTTTCTGAATCCAGTTTGACTCCTGATTCTTTACCCCCTGCACCAGTTATGCCAGATAGGTACTACAGGGTTCCAGATACTCATAAATTTCTTTATAAAAACCCTGCTACTGATCCAGAAACTATTTCTCAGGGTCCCAAAGGGGTCAAGGCTTCCTCTGCAAAAAAACCCTGTTCCCTCTGATAGGGATTCTAGAGCACTGGACAGATGGGGGAAGAAAGTTAACACCTCTGCCACTTTAGCTGTAAGGGCTTTAAAATGCCAGTTTCACATGCTTAAATATCAGCAATACTTAAATGTCTTTGCTAAAACAGAAAATGCTTACAAGCTCTGAATGTCCTGAGAACAAGGAAATGCAGGATTTATTGCATGCAGCTGAACAAGTGGGAAAGCATACTTTGCAATGTGGTTTTGATTTATTAGAGGCATCTTGCAGAGCCGCAGTTACAGGTTATGTCATTCAAAGGCATGCTTGGTTAAAAGAACAGAGTTTCCCTGATCATGTTCAAGCAAAATTATTGGATGCTCCATTACAGCATGATACTTTGGTGTTAAGGCAGAAGAGGTGTTAAAGAAAATGGAGGATAAAGCAAAAGCAATGCAGATAGTAAAGGATTTCTTACAAGTTCAGCCACCTAGATTTAGCAGGAACTGGCCTTCTAAAAATTGGTCCTTTCCAGTGTCAAGACAGGCCACAAAGAGGCAGATACAGATGCCCAAGAGGCAGATCTCAGACATAAACAATGGGGTGCTTCCGCCCCCAAAGGTGGAGAAGACAAATCACAACTTGAAAGGAAAGAGTCCCAATGACTTTCCTCTACTAATACCAAGCACTTACCTTTTGGCAGCACCCTTGGGGGGAAAACTAGCACTTTTCTCACAAAACTAGTATATGATCACCCAGGAAAAATGAGTTCTGAATATTGTTTCTCAGGGTTACAGGTTCCACTTTCACACCATACCAAGGTCAAAGGAAATGCCGGACCTGTCACACAATGAGCAAAGGCACAAAAACAAATTTTTGCTCTCATGGACATGAGGGCTATTCAAAAAGTACCACAGCTAGAGCAGGGGCAAGGATTTTACTCGAGACTTTTCTTGGTACCCAGAAAGGACAAAGCCCTGGAGACCAGTACTGGACCTGTCTATTCTAAATACTTTCCTGGACGTTCCAAAATTCTAAATGTTGGCACTGCAGCGACTTCTACCCATGCTGGGCAAGAAGGCTTGGCTAGTTACTTTGGACCTCAAAGAGGCATACCTGCATATCCCAATCAGACAATCTTGCAGAAGATACCTCAGATTCATAGCTGGCTCAATGCATTACCAATTCTCTGCACTGCCCTTTGGCTTATCTACTGCGCCCAGGGTCTTCACAAAATGCCTGGCACCAGTAATTGCATTTTGCAGACAAAAAGGAATTCAGATATATCCCTACTGGAACGACTGCCTTATTCAAGCAGAGAGCAAGGACATTCTACTAAAGCATCTGGCGTTTGTAAAAAGATTACTAATTTTGCCTAGGGTAACAGTAAACGAAAATAAATCAAAACTAGTACCCTTCACAAGATAATATTCCTGGGTGCAAGCTTAAATACAACTGCTCAGATGGCTTATCTCACGCCAGACAAGCAAAGGCAACTGACTCATTACTTTCAAATGATGGCAACAAAGACCCAGTTACTTGAAGAAAAATTCTGCAGGCTTTGGGCTTCATGGCGTCCTACATCCTGCTAATTCCATATGCAAGACTGCATATGAGGAAGCTACAGTGGTATCTAAAAAGTGTTTGGACTCAACATTGCCACAGCCTGGAAACATTAATAACTCTTATCCCCTGCCTGCAACAGGAGTTTCGATGGTGGGCACTAGCCTGTCACCACAACAAGGGACAGCCTTTCACTTTACCCACAGTCAGGCAGACACTAAAAACAGATGCATCGGATTATGCCTGGGGGGGCACACATGGCAGGAAAATGTATTCAGGGCACGTGGCCTGCGGACCAAATGCATTTTCATATCAATCAAAAAGAGATGCTAGCTGTACAGAATGTCCTGACAGTCTTCAAGGATCTAGGTCATCCAGGACAGCTATTGCTAAAGGCTACAGTTATGTGGTACATAAGCAAGGGGGCACGCATTCCTACTCCCTCTGCAGGCAAGCCATGACTTTGTGGAACACAGCACTTGACCTATCAAGTACATCTGCAGGCACAATTCCTGCCAGGAAAGAAAAATACTCTGGCAGATGAACTAAGCAGAAACCTCATGGAAACTAGATCCACAGGTCTTCAGCAAGGAATTGGGGATGCCCAGACATAGATCTATTTGCCTCCCCTCACAACTGCCAACTATAGAGATTCTGCACAAGGACTTATCACTCACAAGCATGGAAAGTGGATGCTCTATCATTCAGCTGGAAAACACTAACAGTTTATGCTTTTCCACCACTGCCTCTCCTCCCCAAGGTACTCCTAAAAGTCAGACGAGAAGCCAAAAATGATTCTGATTGCCCCAGACTGGCCACGCCAGCACTGGTACCCAGTCCTAAAGAGCTTGTCTCAAGGCCCAGCGTGGACTTTACCTCAAATTCCTCATCTTCTGACTCAACAAAGCAATCAGATCCTGCATAGCCAACTCAGAACCTTAAATCTGGCTGCATGGCAAATAATATAGCCACTCAGAACACACCTCTCTCTAAAGCTATTATGGATGTAATTTTGGAAGCCAGGAGGCCCACTACCAGGAAATCTTATGCAGAACAATGGAAGAGATTCTGTGCTTGGAACCAAGCACAAGGACTTGAACCACTTGTTCCAAATATTCCTCAGATTTTACAATACCTAACTGAGATGCTGGACAAAGGCCTATCCTTCTCATCAATTAAAATCCATGCCTCTGCCATTTCAGCTCATTACAATACGGAACCTCCTATTTTCTCACATCCACTGCTAAGACAGTACCTCAGAGGGGCAAAAAACATAAGACCCGCAAGGAGAGCACCGATACCTACATGGAACCTCAACTTTGTCTTGGAAAAGCTCACACTGCCTCCTTTTGAGCCAGCCAATACAGCTGATATAAAATTCTTATCATGGAAAACTGCTCTGCTCCTAGCAATAACTTCAGCAAGAAGAGTCTCAGAGTTACAGGCATTAATGGCAGTGGAACCTTTTATCATTTTTCATCTGGACAGGGTTTCTCTAAGGATAAACCCAACATTTATGCCAAAGGTAGTAGCCAGTGTGGCTCTTAACCAAACCATTAATTTGCCAACATGTTATCCAAATCTCCAGAATAAAAAGGAGAGACTTCTGCACTCTTTGGACATACACAGGCAGCTACGCTTCTACTTGGACAAAACAAAAGCTTTCAGAAAAACTGAGCAACTGTTTGTAGCATATGCTGCAGGATCATAAGGAAAGGCTATTTCAAAGCAGACTTTCAAAATGGATAGGATACTGCATTCATTTCTGCTATGCACAGCATGGCAAATCAGTGCCTAAGAATATTAGGCCACATTCTACCAGGGCAGCAGCCACGTCAGCAGCCTTTCTCAGAGGAGTACCAACCAAGGAAATTTTGGAGGCTGCAACTTGGAGTTCAGTGCACACTTTTACCAAGCATTATCACTTACCTCTTTACTCTAAATCCAGAGCAGGCTTTGCCATAAATGTAGATGTTTGAGTGTATTCACTGTTGCAGTCCAGGTTACCCTCCCTCCATCCCCCTTTCTTTGCTGAGACTTATCTATACTTTTCTATCCTATACAACCTATGTGGTGTATTTGCTTGTAGATGAAGGTATTGTTTTATTTTAGTTTATATTTTTATAAGCAGTATGTATTGCCTACCTTCTTTGGGGCACCTGACGTGGGGCAAGAAAAACTGAAGAAAATGGCGTCGGCTGCATCTTGTATACCTCTGGTGCACTGACGTCAGGGAAGAGGCGACAGCAACCGACGCCGGACCAGGACTTTGGAATTCAGGCCGACTGCGGGTAGCCTTCCAGCAGGATAACCCAAGTGTAATGACTGCAACAGTGAATACACTCTAACATCTACATTTATGGTAGGTACACAACTGTACTTTCTTCAGGCGTTAGTTGCGCCACCATTTGAACCCGCAACTTCTGTTGATCTGAAGTTCTGGTCATGAAAGACTGCTTTTTTGGTAGCAATTACTTCAGCCAGGAGATTGTCGGAGCTTCAGGCTTTCTGTATCAAACCTCCATACCTTGTGTTTCATAAGGATAGGGTATCTCTCAGGACTAATCCCTCCTTCCTCCCAATAGTTGCTTCCGAGACTAACATTAATCAGTCCATTAATTTGCCTGTCTTATTCCCTAATACCAGCATAATGGAGAATAAAAACTTCATTTGCTGGATGTTCACAGACAGTTAAGTTTTTATTTGCACAGGACGGCTGTCTTTCGTAAATCTGATCAGCTTTTTGTCTCCTTTACTAAGCCTTTTCTGGGGAAACCAGTTTCAAAGGTGACTCTCGCCAGGTGGATTTTGAGTTGTATCTTACAAGCATACAAAGAAACTGGCTTACCAGAACCAGTTGGAGTTCATGCTCATTTTACATGTTCTGTGGGAACTTCTGCTGCATTCTGGTCTAGAGTTTCCCTGGATGATATTGTTCAGCGGCTACCTGGGCATCCTCTCACACCTTTATCTCTCATTATAAACTGGATTTGGTGTCTAGGGGAAGGGCTGCTTTTGGCTCTGCAGTGCTCTAGAATGTCCTTCCTTAAGAGCCTCCCAAGATTCGGGTAGCTGGAGACTCTGTCCCACAGGGTGCTGATCAAATGAAGTTAATTACTTCAGATAAAGAAGTTATGTGCTCAGCATAACGTTCCATCTGATTAGGTAAACTTAATTTGTCAGCAACCGTCCCTCCCTCCTTCCCCCTGACCTTCATGGTTATTTAGCCGAGCTCGAGGTTTAGACTTATGAGGTTTACTTTGTCCTTGAGTCAGGTGTCTCAGGTTGTTAGTTGTTTTGTTATTATGTGCAGGTGGCAAATGCGATCTGAGGATTGGAAGGAGGTTGCAGTGTAGTATGGGTAAGGGGGAGGGGCTTGGAGCTCGGATCTTTTTGCTTGGTATGCTGCCGGTTCGGATCCATAACCCACAGGTTGCTGACAAATGACGTTTACCTACTCAGCTGGAATGTTATGGTGAGTACATAACTTCTTTTTATAGAGTAGACTAAAAATTCTACCAGAGCTGGTCTTTCACTTAGTTGCCCCTTGTACCTTTCTCTTTGCCCATACTCTTTTACCAGTTACTGATATTTCAGTCCAAATTTCTGCTTCATTTCATCCCACTCTTTCCTTAAGATGTTCTTCGTGTTTCACTGTTGCAGTCATTACATTTGGGTAATCTGCTGGCAGGTTGTCCTCAGTCAGCCTGATTAACAAAGTCTTGGGTCCTGCGTTGGTTGCTTTCCCTCCTTCCATGATGTTAGGTCATCAGGGGTATAAAACATGCAGCCGACGCCATTACATCAGTCTTTTTTGCCGTGCGGTGCCCGGCGTAGAATCAGTTTGCAAGTGCCGGTCGGCTGACTCATGAAATTTTCGTTTTCGAGTTTCAGAACCGAAGTCTTCAACTAAACAGCTAAGTACCCCGTTGGGGAAACTTTTCTTGCTCCTTACCAATGTCAGTAAAAGTTAATAACTGCATTACTTGTGGGAAGCAAATACCTCATAAGGATTTTTATTTATAGTGTATTTCTTGCCTAGGCCCTGACCACAATGTACCTTGCTGTCGGTTTTGTGCTAAATTTACTCAACGCACTATTAAACGTCAGTATATTTTTGCTTCTAAATATTTTGGCTCGTGCTTTAATTATCCGGAAATGTCGTCTGTTAACAATCAGACTACCGGAATACCTAAAAAACGCAAAGAAAAAGACAGAGACAGGCAGTCGAGGTCCAAAACTGACGATTACGCTTCTCCTAAACCAGTCGCCAGTATTCAGTGAGGTGCTTTCGCAGCCCCTGATACCCGCAACTTCTGATTCGCAGGCCTCTACTGAGACCCATTCAGAGTCCGGTATGCCGTGAGATGCTTCAATTAAGGAACCCGCAGATGTCTCTACCTTAGATGGGTCTGGAGCCGCTGTGCAGGCACCGGCTTCTGAGGGTGTTTTCAGGCCTACAGATTTGTATATTAGACCGACGCCATCTTCAAAACTAAAGCCAAAATCTAAATCTATGTGTAAAAAACGATTCCTGGGCCACATGTGCAGGCCCCTATGCCTAAAAAATAAATGATCAAAATGGCTGAAGATTTAATTACTCTGATCAGTGGTAGCCAACCCCCCCCCCCCCCCTCAGAGGCTTAGGCAAGACATTGATTATGAATCTTCTGAAAAGGATTCTATTTCTTCTGACTTTTCTAATCAACAGGATTTGTCTATACCTACTTATGAGGACTCTGATGTAGAAGATTCCATTCCTTCTGCATCTCCCCCTGAGGATTTTTCTTTTGGGGAAACTTTACATACCTTACGGGAACATTTCCACTGGGAAAGTCAGGATTTCTCTGAATCTAAAAAGAGACTTAGGGATTTTCTTCTTCTTCCTCAGCATAGGCCTTTGGCTATACCTCCTGTTCTAGACATTGTTGATGATGTTTTCAAAATCTAGTATGGCTCCTGATTCTCTGCCTCTGGCTCCTTGTAAGCCAGACAGATACTACAGGGTTCCTGACTCCCACAAATTCCTTTTGCGGATCCTGAAACCATTTCTCAGGGTCCCAAGGGCATTAAGGCCTCTACTGCTAAAAATCCTCCCCCTTCTGATAGAGATTCCAGGGCGCTGGATAGATGGGGTAAGAAGGTTTACACTTCTGCAACCTTGGCAATCAGGGCTTTAAACTGTCAATTTCATATGCTTAAATATCAGCAGCATATCATGGGATTGCTTAAACAGAAAATTATGTTAATTTTGACTGTGTGGAAAATAAAGATTTACAGGATTTATTGCATTCAGCTGAACAAGTTGGAAAACATACTTTGCAATGTGGCTTTGATTATTTGGAGACCTCTTGCAGGGCTGCTGTAACTGGGTCTGTGCTAAGAAGGCATGCTTGGCTCAAAGAGCAAACTCTGCCTGATCTTGTTAGAGCAAAATTGTTGGATGCTCCTTTACAACAGAACCGTCTCTTTGGTAATAAGACTGAATAAGTTTAAAAAAAGATGAAAGATAAAGCTAAATCTATGCAAACTGTGAAAGACTTATTACAAGTGCAACCTCCAAGATTTAGTAGCCACTGGCCTACTAAGAACTGGTTCTTTCCAGTTCCTTCGAGAGCCACTCAGGTCAAACCCAGACATTCCAAAGGCTCCAGGTTTCAGTCATAAGGGACTTTTAGAACAAAGCAAGGGGGGGTGCCTCCTCCTCTAAATTTGGAAACAGCAAGGCACCTCCCTATGGCAAGCAGTCTTGTTGACTTCCCTCTACACTTACCAAACACTTACCTTTCAGCCGCCCTTTTGGGGGGGAAAACTGGCACCATGCAAAAAATGGCTACTTATAACCCAGGACAAATTGGTTTTAAATATATTATCCCAGGGATACAGATTTCATTTCCACATGTTGCCAATCCAAAACGGATGGCCAGACCTGCCCCCAAATCAGTGGGTAGAGGCCCAGAAACAAGTACCGTCTCTTATGAACATGGGAACTATTCAGCCAGTCCCAGAAGAGGAAAGGGGACAAGGTTTCTATTCAAGACTTTTCCTGGTACCCAGAAAAGACCAATCATGACGTCCAATTCTGGACTTATCTACTCTAAACACATTTCTGGACATTCTAAAATTCAAGATGCTGACTCTTCAACAGTTACTTCCTATGATAGGCAAAGATGCCTGGTTGGTAACTCTAGACTTAAGAGGCTTACCTGCATATCCCAATCAGGGAATCTTGCAGAAGATACCGCCACTTCAAATCCGGCTATTTGCATTATCAGATGTTCATCGTGTTTCACTGTTGCAGTCATTACAATTGGGTTATCCTGCTGGCAGGCTACCCTCAGTCGGCCCGAGTTCCAAAGTCGTGGTCCGGCGTCGGTTGCTGATGCCTCCTCCCTGACGTCAGTTCGTCGGGGGTATAAAAGATGCAGCCGACGCCATTTTCTCCAGTCTTTCTTGCCGCGCGGTGCCCAAAGCAGAAGCAGTTCGCAAGTGCCGGTCGGCCGACTCCTGAAATTTTCATGTTCGAGTTTCAGATCCGAGGTCTTCATTAAAAGCTAAGTACCCCGTTGGGGAAACTTTTTTCTTGCTCCAGACCGATGTCAGAAAAAGTTAATAATTGTATTTCTTGTGGGAAGCAAATACCTCATAAGGACTTTCATTCTTACTGTATTCCTTGCCTAGGCCTTGACCACAACGTTTCTAGTTGTCGGGTTTGTGCTAGATTTAACCAACGCACTATTAAGCGTCGGTATGATTTTGAATTAAGCTATTTTGGGCGAAGATTTAATTATACAATGTCGTCTGATAGCCATCCGACTACCGGAGTTCACAAAAAACACAAAGAAAAAGAAATTCAGGCAATCGTGGTCCAAAACCGACGACAAAGCTTCTCCTAAGCAAGTCGCTGGTTCTCAGTGAGGTGCTTTCGCAGCCCCTGATGCCTGCTACTTTAGAGTCGCAGGCCTCTACCAACTCCCACGTGGAGTCGGCCAGGCCACTGGAAACTCAAGGTATTGGACCCTCGGAGATTGTTCCCTCAGATGGGTCCGGAGCCGCTGAGCAGGCATCAGCTTCTGAAGGTGTATTCAGACCTAAACAATTATATATTGTATGTATATATATATATAAACCGACTTCAAAGGCAAAGACTAAAACACCTATAAAGGCAAAGAAACAAGTTCACCAGTCACATGGACAGGCCTCCATGCCCAAAAAGCAGATGCTCAAAATGGCCGAAGACTTGATCACCTTGATCAGGGGTTTCCATCCCCCTCCTGCTAAGAGGTCTAGGCAAGAGACAGACTATGAATCTTCAGATCAGGTTTCCATTTCTTCTGATTCCTCTTCTGATCAGGAATAGTCTCTTCCCCCCTATGAGGATTCTGATGCTGAGGAATCAATTCCTTCAGCTTCTCTTCCTGAGGACTACTCTTTTGGGGAAACCTTGCATACCATGAGGGAGCACTTCCACTGGGAGAGCCAAGATTTTTCAGAATCTAAGAAGAGGCTCAGAGACTTCCTTTTACTATCTCAACAAAGGTCTCAAGCTATTCCACCTGTGTTAGACATTGTAGATGTGTTTTCAGAGTCTAGTCTGACCCCTGACTCCTTACCTCCAGCTCCTGTTAAGCCGGACAGGTACTGTAGGGGCCCTGACTCTCATAAATTTCTTCTCAAAAACCCTACTGCAGACCCAGAAAGTATTTCTCATGGTCCCAAAGGGGTCAAGGCGTCCACTGCAAAAAACCCTACCCCCTCTGACAGGGATTCTAGGGCACTGGATAGATGGGGGAAAAGATTTACACATCTGCTACATTAGCTATAGGGGCCTTAAATTGCCAGTTTCATATGCTAAAATATCAGCAATATATCATGTCACTGCTTAAACAGAAAATGATAGTAAATTCTGAATGTGCAGAAAACCAAGAAATGCAGGCTTTATTGCATGCAGCTGAACAAGCTGGAAAGCATACTTTGCAATGTGGTTTTGATTCTCTGGAGACCTCCTGCAGGGCCGCTGTTACATGTTCTGTCATTAGGAGGCATGGTTGGTTAAAGGAACAAACCCTGCCTGATCATGTTAAAGCAAAATTATTAGATGCTCCATTACAACATGATACCTTGTTTGGTGTTAAGGCAGAAGAGGTGTTAAAGAAAATGGAGGACAAAGCTAAATCTATGCAAACAGTCAAGGATTTCTTACAGGTACAGCACCTAGATTTAGCAGACACTGGCCTACAAAGAATTGGTCCTTTCTAGTCTCAGACGGACCTCAAAGGGGCAGATCCAGACGCCCTTGAGGCAGATCACAGCTGCAAGGTTCTTACAGGTCTAAGCAATGGGGTGCTTCTACCTCCAAAGGTGGAGAAGACAAATCACAACCATACAGGAAACAGTTCCAATGATTTCCCCCTGCCTGCACCAAGCACTTATCTTCTGGCAGCACCCTTACGGGGGAAACTAGCACTTTTTCTCAAAATTGGCACATTATAACCCAGGACAAATGGGTTCTAGACAGTGTCACAAGGATACAAGTTTCACTTCCATACCCTGCCAAGGGCAAACGGTTGGCCAGACCTGCCAAAACATCAATGGGCAGAGGCTCAAAAACAAGTTGCAGCTCTCATGGACATGAGGGCTATTCAACAAGTGCCACAGCAAAAGCAGGGACATGGATTTTACTCAAGACTGTTCTTTGTACCCAGAAAGGACAAAGCGTGGAGACCAATACTGGACCTGTCTATTCTAAACACTTTCCTGGATATACCAAAATTGAAGATGTTTACCTTGCAGCAGCTTCTGCCCATGCTGGGCAGTAAGGCTTGGCTCGTGACTTTAGACCTAAGAGGCATACCTGCATGTCCCAATCAGACAATCATGCAGAAGATACCTCATATTCAAGGCTGGCTCAAAGCATTACCAATTCTCTGCACTGCCCGTTGGCTTATCTACTGCGCCCAGGGTCTTCACAAAGTGCCTGGCACCAGTAATTGCTTACTGCAGACAAAGAGGAATACAAATATATCCTTACTTGGATGACTGTGTCATACAAGCAGAGAACAAGGACATTCTACTTCAGCATCTGACATTTGTGAAAAGACTTTTAACATGCCTTGGGTACACAGTCAGCAAAAAGAAATCAAAACTCGTACCCTCTCAAGAGACCCAGATGGCTTATCTCACTCCAGACAAAGACAACTGACTACCTATTTCAAGGAAATGGGAACAAAGGCCCAGTTCTCTGCAATAAAAATTCCGCAGGCTTTGGGCTTCATGTTAGCCTGCATCTTACTAATTCCATATGCAAGACTGCATATGAGGAAAGTTCAATGGTACCTAAAAAGTGTCTGGACACAACATTGCCACAGCCTGGAAACAATGATTACTCTCATTCCCTGCCTGCAGCAGGAGTTTCGATGGTGGGCAAAGGCTTGTCACCAAAACAAGGGACAGCCATTCTCACTACCCCCAGCCAGGCAGAGCCTAACGATGGATGCTTCAGATTATGCCTGGGGGGCACACATGGCAGGAAGAGGCATTCAGGGCACCTGGTCCACAAACCAAAAGCATCTACATCTTAATCAAAAAAAAGATGCTAGCTGTTCAAAATGCCCTGACAGCCTTCAAGGACCTACTTCATCCGGGACAACTACTGATGAAGACAGACAACACCACGGTCATGTGGTACATAAACAAGCATGGGGGCACTCATTCTTACCCCCTTTGCAGACAAGCCATGGCTTTATGGGACACAGCATTGACTTACCAAGTCTATTTACAGGCACAATTCCTGCCAGGAAAAGAAAATACTCTGGCAGACGAACTAAGCAGAAACCTCATGGATTCCCACGAGTGGCACCTGGATCCACAAGTCTTCAGCATGATAACAAAGAAATGGGGACGCTCAGACATAAATCTGTTTGCCTACCCTCACAACAATCAACTAAAAAGATTCTGCACAAGGACCTATCACAGACGAGCTTGGAAAGTGGACACCTTTTCTTTCAACTGGACAAAACCTATCAGTATATGCCTTTCCTCCACTGCCTCTCCTCCCCAAGGTACTCCTGAAGGTCAGACAGGAGAAACCAAAAATGATTCTGATTGCCCCAGACTGGCCAAGCCAGTACTGGTATCCGAGCTTAAGGAACTTGTCCCAGTGCCCAACCTGGACCTTACCTCAAATACCTCATCTACCCAGAAAAACAATCGGATTCTGCACAGCCAACTCAGGACCCCAAACCTGGTAGCATGACGGATAATGTAGCCATACAAACCACACCTCTCAGTAAAGCTGTGTTGGATGTCATTTTAGAAGCCAGAAGGCCTAGTACTAGAAAATCCTATGCTGGGAAATGGAAGAGATTTTGTGCTTGGAACCAAGCTCAAGGAACTGATACAGCTGTCCCAAATATTCCTTAGATTTTGCAATACTTAACTGAGATGCTGGACAGAGGCCTATCTTTTTCATCAATTAAAATCCATGCCTCTGCCATTTCTGCTCATTACAATACAGAGCCACCACTCTTTTCTCATCCTTTATTAAGGCAGTACCTCAGAGAAGCCAAAAACGTAAGGCCTCCAAAGAGGACGCCAATACCTGCATGGGACCTCAACTATGTCTTGGAAAAACTCACCTTGCCTCCTTTTGAGACAGCTGCTACTGTGGATATAAAGTTCTTATCTTGGAAAACCGCTCTGCTCCTAGCAATAACTTCTGCAAGACGAGTTTCAGAGCTACAGGCTCTTATGGCTGTGGAACCCTTTATCATTTTTTATCCAGACAGGGTCTCTGAGAACAAACCCTACATTTATGCCTAAGGTGGTATCCAGTGTAGCCCTTAACCAAACTGTTCATTTGCCAACTTTTTATCCAAATCCACAGAACAAGGGGGAGAAAATTCTGCATTATTTGGATGTACACAGACAACTTAGATTCTACTTGGACAAAACTAAAGTTTTCAGAAAGACTGAACAATTACTAGTGGCATATGCCGCAGCATCACAAGTAAAGGCTATCTCCAGGCAGACTATTTCAAAATGGATAGGTCACTGCATTCGTTTCTGCTACTCACAGCATGGCGAACCAGTGCCTAAGGGCATTAGGCCACATTCAACCAGAGCTGCAGCCACTTCTGCAGCTTTTCTCAGGGGAGTATCAACCAAAGACATTTTAGAGGTTGCTACTTGGAGTGCAGTGCATACCTTTACAAAACATTACAATCTGCCTCTAAATCCAGGGCAGGCTTTGCCACTGCAGTTCTGCAGGGCCTCATAGCCACTCCTAATGCTGTTTAGCTCCAGCCCCCCAACCATGGCTTTGGGACTCAACCCAAATGTAATGACTGCAACAGTGAAACATGATGAACATAGTACAGTTGTGTACACTTACCATAAATATAGATGTTCGAGTGTATTCACTGTTGCAGTCCAGGTTACCCACCTGCCATCCCCCTTATTTTTGCTGGAACTTATCTTTACTTCTCTAACCTATACAACCTAGGTGGTGTATTTGCTTATAGATGAAGGTAAAGCTTGTTTTGGTGCATGTATGTTTTATTTACATATCTTTAGCCTACCCTTTTGGGGGCACCTGACATCTGGGGCAAGAAAAACTGAAGAAAATGGTATCGGCTGCATCTTTTATACCCCTGATGAACTGACATCAGGGAAGAGGCGACAGCAACCGATGCAGGACCCAAGACTTTGGAATTCAGGCCGACTGAGGGCAACCTGCCAGCAGGATAACCCAAATGTAATGACTGCAACAGTGAATACACTCGAACATCTACATTTATGGTAAGTGTACACAACTGTACTTTCTCTGGCATCAGGTCTTTCTAAGCTGTGATTGTCGGTCTGAAGATGGCATTGACAGACATCTGTCTTATTCCCTGACGTTGGTCCTTGGACGTTTGTCAGTTGGAGATGATGTAAAGACTCTGGGAATCGGATTTGTCATGGGCATCTGCAAGGTGAGAGAACCCAAGAATCAGTACGGCAACATTAATCTACTCTAACATCTACAATTTTGGTAAGTGAAACACAACTGCACTTTTTATCTGCAGCTTCAGAGGTGATTACAAATTGACTAGCTCCAGTCGTAGCTCATTGCAGACTGAATGGCATTTACATATTTAGACAATTTATCTTTGCAGAGTCTTTTCTGAGATATCAAGAGTACTTAATTTGGGTTTTGTATTCTTACCAGTGTTTGATTCCAGATAATTGTACAAAAAATCTTTTTTGACTCCTTACAGGATTGTATTGATTGAGTGCCTTCTAGATACTTGTCAGCAAAAGCTTTTCCTGTACAGGAGAAGTACATTTTTAATTACAAATCTTCTCCAGTCAGTTTCTGCGGACTTCTGCAAGAGTATATCTCAGGACTCTAGGATTCCTGGCCTCCCTGATTCTCAATCAGTGGATGTTCATCGTGTTACACTGCTGCAGTCATTACACTTGGATTATCATGCCGTCAGGCAGTCCCGCAATCGGCCAGAGTTCCAAAGTCTTGGTCCGGCGTCGGTTACTGTCACTTCTTCCCTGATGTCAGTGGGCCAGGGGTATATAAGATGCATCCGATGCCATTTTCTTCAGTCTTTCTTGCCGAGCAGTGCCCGAAGCAGAAGCAGTTCGCAAGTGCCGGTCGGCCGACTCCTGAGATTTTCGAATTCGAATTTCAGATCCGAAGTCTTCAATAAAGCTAAGTACCCCATTGGGGAAACTTTTTTCTTGCCTCAGACCGATGTCAGAAAAAGTTAATAATTGTATTTCTTGTGGGAAGCAAATACCTCATAAGGACTTCCATTCTTACTGTATTCCATGCCTAGGCCCTGATCACGGCGTCACTAGTTGTCGGTTTTGTGATGGATTGAACAAACGCACTATAAAAAGATGTTTTGATTTTGCTTTGCACTACTTTGGCCGAATGTTCAATTATACTATGCCGTCGGATCAACCGATGACTGCAATACCGAAAAAACGCAAGGACAAGGATAAAGACAGGCATCCGAGGTCCAAAACCGACGACGAAACCTCTTCTAGGCCAGTCGCCGGTTCTCAGTGAGGTGCTTTCGCAGCCCCCGACACCCGCTACCTCAGAGCCACAGGCCGCTTCCGACTCCCACGTGGAGACAACTAGGCCTCTGGAAACCTTACATACCATGAGGGAGCATTTCCATTGAGAAAGTCAGGATTACTCAGAATCCAAGAAAAGGCTCAGGGATTTCCTTTTATTGCCTCAGCACAGGCCCCTGGCTATTCCGCTTGTGCTAGATATTGTGGATGATGTGTTCTCTGAATAAAGCTGATCTCCCGATTCCTTGCCCCCTGCACCAGCCAAGCCAGATAGGTATTACAGAGTCCCTGACTCTCACAAGTTTCTTTATAAAAACCCTTCTGCCGATCCAGAAACTTATTTCCCAGGGTCCAAAAGGGGCTAATGCTTCAATTGCAAAAAATCCAGTACCCTCTGACAGAGATTCCAGAGCTTTGGATAGATGGGGAAGAAAGTATACACTTCTGCAACTTTAGCAGTAAGGGCTTTAAATTGCCAGTTTCACATTCTTAAGTACCAACAGTATTTAATGGCTCAGTTAAAACAGAAAATGCTTGCAAGCTGAGAAGCTCCTGATTGTAAAGAAATGCAGGATTTATTACATGCAGTTGAACAGGTGGGAAAACATACTCTGCAATGTGGTTTTGATTCTTTAGAGGCCTCTTGTAGAGCCGCAGTTACAGGTTCTGTGATTCGAAGGCATGCTTGGTTAAAAGAACAGAGTTTACCTGATTATGTTAAGGCAAAATTATTGGATGCTGCTTTACAGCATTATACCTTGTTTGGTGTTAAGGCAGAAGAGGTGTTAAAGAAAATGGAGAATAAAGCTAAATCTATGCAAACAGTCAAGGATTTCTTACAGGTACAGCCACCTCGATTTAGCAGAAATTGGCCAACAAAGAATTGGTCCTTTCCAGTGTCGGACAGGCCACAGAGAGGCAGATACAGATGCCCAAGAGGCAGATCTCAACCCCAAGGCTCAAACAGACTACGACAGTGGGGCACCTCAACCCCAAAAGGAGGTGAGGACAAGCCTCAACCTTACAGGAAACAGTCACAATGACTTTCCCTTTTGTACGCCAAGCACTTCCCTTTTGGAAGCCCCCTTAGGGGGAAAACTAGCACTTTTTTCTCAAAACTGGCAAACAATCACCCAAGACAAATGGGTTCTGAATATTGTGTGTCAAGGTTACAGGCTCCACTTTCATACTTTACCAAGGCTAAAAGGAATGCCAGACCTGCCACAAAATCAATAGGCAGAGGCACAAAAACAAATTTCAGCCTTCATGGACATGACAGCTATTCAAAAAGTACCAGAACAGGAACAAGGACAAGGATTTTACTCAAGACTCTTCCTGGTCCCCAGAAAGGACAAGACCTGGAGGCCCATACTAGACCTTTCAATTCTAAATACTTACCTGGATATTCCGAAATTCAAAATGTTGACATTACAGCAGCTTCTACCCATGCTGGGCAAGAAGGCTTGGCTTGTTACTCTGGACCTCAAAGAGGCATACCTGCATGTCCCTATCAGACAAAATTGCAGAAGATTCCTCAGAGTCAAAGCTGGTACAATGCACTACCAATTCTCTGCACTGCCCTTTGGCTTATCTACTGCGCCCAGGGTCTTCACAAAGTGCCTGGCACCAGTAATTGCATTTTGCAGACAAAAAGGAATTCATATATATCCATACATGGACGACTGCCTCATTCAAGCAGAGACAAAGGACATTCTTCTACCGCATCTGGCATTTGTAAAAAGCTTGCTAATTTCTCTAGGGTACACAGTAAACATAAGTCAAAACTAGTGCCCTCACAACAGATTATATTCCTGGGTGCCAGCTTAAATACAGCGGCCCAGATGGCTTACCTCACGCCAGACAAACAAGTTCAACTAACCCAGTATTTTCAATTACTGGCAAAAAAGTCCCATCTCCCTGCAAGAAAAATTCTGCAGGCCCTGGGATTCATGGCATCCTGCATACTACTAATACCATATGCCAGACTGCATATGAGGAAATTACAGTGGTACCTAAAAAGTGTTTGGACTCAACACTGTCACAGTTTAGAAGCAGTAATGCCAATGATTCCCTGCCTACAACAGGAGTTTTGATGGTGGGCACAGGCATGTCACCTAAACAAGGGTCATCCTTTTACCCAACCGACAGCCAGGCAGACTCTAGCAACAGATGCTTCGGATTACGCCTGGGGAGCACACATGGCAGGAAAATGCATTCAGGCCAAGTGGACCACAGACCAGATGCATCTTCACATCAATCAAAAAGAGATGTTGGCTGTTCAAAATGCCCTAACAACTTTCAAGGACCTTCTGCATCCAGGACAATTATTATTAAAGACAGACAACACCACAGTAATGTGGTACATAAGCAAGGGGGCACTCATTCTTATCCCCTATGCAGGCAAGCCATGACCTTGTGGAACAAAGCTCTAACCTATCAAGTTCACCTGCAAGCACAATTCCTGCCAGGAAAGAAAAATACTCTGGCAGACGATCTAAGCAGAAATATCATGGACCCTCATGAATGGAAATTGAATCCACAAATCTTCAGCATGGTAACGCAAAAATGGGGATGCCCAGACATAGATCATTTTGCCTCCCCACTGAATTGCCAGTTACACAAATTCTGCACAAGGACTAATCACAAACAAGCATGGAAAGTGGATGCTCTTTTGTTCAGCTGGAAAAACCTAAAAGTTTATGCCTTCCCGCCACTGCCTCTCCTTTCAAAGGTACTCCTGAAAGCCAGACAAGAGAAACCACAGACTATCCTGATTGCTCCAGACTGGCCACGCCAGCACTGGTACCCTATCTTAAGGAACTTAGCTCAAGGCCCACCATGGATTTTGCCTCAAGTGCCACACCTTCTGACTCAACAAAACAATCAGACCCTGCACGGTCAGCTCAAAACCCTAAACCTGGCTGCATGGCAGATTCATTAGTCAAACAGGCAACACCTCTCTCTAAAGCTGTTATGGATGTCATTTTGGAGGCCAGGAGGCCTAGCACCAGGAAAGCTTACTCAGAAAAATGGAAGAGATTTTGCTCCTGGAACCAGGCTCAAAGCCTTGACCCTCTTGTTCCAAACATTCCTCAGATTTTACAATACTTAACTGAGATGCTGGACAGAGGCCTATCCTTCTCATCAATTAAGATTCACGCCTCTGCCATTTCAGCACATTACAACACGGATCCTCCTTTATTCTCTCATCCCTTGCTAAAGCAGTACCTCAGAGGGGCTAAAAACATAAGACCACCCCGGAGAGCCCCAACACCAACTTGGGACCTCAATTTCGTTTTGGAAAAACTGACCCTGCCACCTTTCAAGCCAGCCAATACAGCCGATCTAAAATTTTTATCATGGAAAACAGCTCTGCTCCTGGCAGTAACTTCAGCACGAAGAGTCTCAGAGCTACAGGCATTAATGGCAGTGGAACCTTTTATAATTGTTCATCAGGACAGGGTTTCTTTAAAGACAAACTGTACCTTTATGCCAAAGGTGGTATCTAGTGTGGCTCTTAACCAAACCATCCATTTGCCAACTTTTTATCCAAACCCCCAGAATCAAGGGGAAAAACTTCTGCATTCTTTGGACATAAACAGGCAGCTATACTTCTACTTGGACAAAACGAAAGCTTTCAGGAAAACTGAGCAAGCTTTCAGGAAAACTGAGCAACTGTTTGTAGCATATGCTGCAGGATCACAGGGCAAGGCTATCTCAAAGCAGACTATATCCAAATGGATATGACACTGTATTCGCTACTGCTACACACAGCATGGAAAATCAGTCCCAAATAATATTAGTCCACATTCCACCAGGGCAACAGCCACTTCAACAGCCTTTCTCAGAGGAGTACCTACCAAGGAAATTTTGGAGGCTGCAACTTGGAGTTCAGTGTACACCTTTACCAAGCATTACCACCTGCCTCTTTACTGTAAATCCAAAGCAGGATTTGCCACTGCAGTTCTGCAGGGCCTCATAGCCAGTCCTAACTCTTTATAGACCAGCCACCCAACCTTAGCTTTGGGATTCTACCCAAGTGTATTGACTGCAGCATTGTAACACGATGAACATAGTACAGTTTTTTACTTACCATAAATGTAGATGTTAGAGTGTTCACACTCCTGTAGTCCAGGTTAACTTCCCTCCATCCCCTCTGAACTAGCTGGACTTATCTATACCTTTCTATCCTATACAACCTTTGTGGTGTATTTGCTTGTAACTGAAGGTATTGTTTTTATTTTATATGTATACTTTTTATTAGCAATATGTATTGCCTACCTACTTGGGGGCACCTGACATCTGGGGCAAGAAAAACTGAAGAAAATGGCATTGAATGCATCTTATATACCTCTGGCGCACTGACGTCAGGGAAGAAGCGACAGCAACCGACGCTGGACCAAGACTTTGTAACTCTGGCCGACTGTGGGACCGCCTGACGGCAGGCTAACCCAAGTGTAATGACTGCAACAGTGTGAGCACTCAAACATCTACATTTTTGGTAGGTACAACACTGTGCGTTTTTATTAGGAGAAATAAAAACATGGATCCAACATCTTTATCCTCTGGAATTTCAGATTCCAGTTTTGAGAGTTATAAAAAATAAATAAATAAAAAAATAAAAAAGTGACACTGAATCCAGGTCTCCCTTTTATATCCAGATCCCCAATCAGTCTGTAACTACAGGCACCCAGATTTTGCTTGGGGAGCAGTTTTTATCCGGTTAAAGGTGCAAGACCAGTGGAACTCCTCAGACAGCCCAAAGCACATAAAAATCAGAGATATTTGCTGTAATCCATTCTGCACTGCATTTATATGGTTCATAAGTTTGGGGACACCAGGTTGTATCCTCTGTGCAGACTGGTTGTGATGACTTTGGTGGTAGCTCTACAGTATTCTTTAACCCTCCAAGTATCTTGCATTGTAACACAGCAAAATATAGTGGTAGACAAGCTGAACAGGACCAGGGCAGATACCTACCAATGGAAATTGAACAAAGGGTCTTCCAAGAATTGATCCAGTTGTGGGGAACACCTCAGATAGATTCATGTCTCCTTTGAAAACAGACAACTGAACAAATTCTTCCGCAGGACTCCTTCCACCTTTTTTTCCAGGCTTGCTTACATTTTCATTCCTATTGTTAGAAATGTTCCTTTATGCTTTTCCACCAATTCCACTGATACCCAGTACAAGTTATCTAAAACTCATTGTTGTGACTCACTTTTTGGTTGAAACAGCATTGGTCTTTCCATCAAACATTATTCAACAAGGGTAATTACCACAAGGTTCCTCACCGACTGGTCTTAGTTCCACAAGAAAGGGGAGGTTTGATGCACTGTAGTCTCAAAAAAACTTCAGCTAACTGCCTGGATGATTCAGTTTTGAGTAGTTTTAGGCACTATTTTCATGAGACTGCACAGAATTCATTCATTGATTCATTCATTTATTCAGTCATTCTATGTTGACTGAGTTAGCCCCGCTAGGCTAGTGGCCTCTTTTCAGAGAGGACCAACCCCAAGGTGGTATTTGTACTCTTAGGGGAAGTTTGACCAAGTTATTGGGGAACGTCCCCTATTTTATTCGTTAGTTGCTTTGGAATCTTTTATATCCTTGTGAGCTGTCACCAGCTCAGGCAGATGGTATCTCAGTTTGTCTAATCGGAAGGATGACGCACTCAGAAGTGCAGCACCCACCTCATGCTGTACTGCGTTGTTAGTAATCAAGTCTACGTGGCTTGTAAAAGGAACCTACAGCTATGTGCACCAAAGGCAAATGTGCTACCTGTTGGTCCACAGACAGAAGGTACTAAAGGAGACTAGAAGACCTGCTACTGTGAAACCTTATAGTAGCAGAGAGAAAACATTTTCTAGTTTTTGCTTAGCCAGTAACCAGGGGCCTGTCAGGGAGTATGTACCATTGGCTGTTAAATGTCTCTGTAAGTACTTTTCTCTGGCCTGTTTTACTCTTCTGTCAAGATCCATCTTGTGGCCATTTCAGCATGTCAGCCCATGGATCCTCCCCTATCCTCTCTGTTTTCTGGTAAAACAGTTTAAAGGAGTGTTGCATATTAGGCCTCCGTAAAAAAAAAAAAAAAAAAAAAAAAAACAGGTGGCCCCTTAATGGGATCTTTTCTTTGGGGGTAGAAAGGTTCACTATAAATTCCTTTGGACCAGTTCATCATGCTGATTTACAGTTCATTACTTGGAAGACTTTTGTTGTTTTTGCTGTGACATCTACAAGGAGAGTATCTGAGTGACAGGCTGCCATGGTGGGTGAACTCTGTCTAGACTTCTATGGAGATAGTGTCATTAAGAGAAAATCCCTCATTTATACCCAAAGAGTTTACTTTAAATCAAGATGTCATTCTCTCAGTATTCTGTCCAGACCCTCAGAACCAGGGAGAAGGAATTCTACATGATTTTGGACATGCAGCTCCTATACGAAACTAAGCCGTATAGGAAAGCAGATCAGCTGTTTATTTCTTATGACTGGGCTAAAAAGAACTATCTGGGTCAAAACAGACTGTTTTAAGATTGTTGATCTCTGCTGTTGCCTCTTTTTTATACCTACCATTGTGAATTAGTTCAAGGCAGTGTAAAGATGCATTCTGCTAGAGCCTTGATATTTACAGTGGTGTATCGCAAAGGGGTGGACTCAAGCATTCTAGAGGTGGCAGCTTGATCCTTTATTCATACTTTTGTAAAGCATTGCATATTTAATTCTTCTTCCAAGGTTCAGGACTGGCTTTGCTAAGGTCATACATTAGGGGCTTCTGGATCCTTATCTTTCCTCCTCCCAGGTTCAATAGGTTTTGTTAGTCAGTCCATATAGCCAAAAGGCTACTGCAGCAGTGAAACTGATGAGTGTAGTACAGTGTGTAAGTTGCACTTAATATAACTGTAGGTCTTCTAATTCCTCATGTTTGCAGTAGACGTACCCATTCACCATCCCCCTACTTCTATATATAGTTAGTTGTTAGAATATAAGGTTATGTTACTGTTTCGTTTAGAGGCTAAGGATAAGTACACCCCTCTCTGTGTATGGGCAAGGAAGTCCTGAAGATTTTTTCACTCTGACTGCTGATTTCCTTTCCTCTAAACACTCAGCAGTCAGAGTGGAAGTGTTAGAGGGAGCCAGAGCTTTATAAAGTGTGTGTGGAAGACTCCCGAGAATGGTGACATTTGTTGCAACTGTGAATTCCCAGATAAATTCCTAGACATCACTTCTTGTGAACACAGTGAATAAAATATCTTGCCTTGAACAAAGCTTGCAAAACCAGATTGTGACAGTGCCTTTGTAACACTGCTGTTATGGCAAGTGCATCTTACACAGCTGTACTTTATGGTGCCATGCATGTTTCAGCTGTTTGTGACCACCATCACCTCGTGGAGAACAGTGGAAGAGATGCTGAATCTAGGTCTAACAAGGAGGGTTCATTCATTCACTGATCAACTAATGTGGTAAGTTTGCAAGAGCTATGTATTTAGCCATTTAAGTCTTCGCCTTTAAAATGTGTCAGACTAGGCTTGTAAGGAAAAAAAAATTCTCATAGTGCTGTATGGTTGTTTAGCAATGGAAATAAAAAGTACATTGTTTTACTGACACTTTATACACAAGTTACTGTTACTGTTGTGGTTCCTGGAAAGGAATAACAAATGCAGAAAGAATGGTTCATACAATAGATTGTAGCAGAAGAGAAGTAATGCCACCATAAGATTTTTTGCCAGTGGTCTGAACAGAGAATTATGCAGTTTATATTTAGTTATTAAAAGATTAAAGTGGATTAAGAAAAAAAAAATGCAGTTAGTTTGGCTGACAGAAATGGAAATTTGACAGGTAGCCACTAGATCTGTGGATAGGAAATTTCTGTGTTGGTTGGCTAATGCCAGGTAATATTTTGCAAACATGCTGTTTTCTGTGGTGTTTTTGTCAGTGAAATGAGCTTTCCCATGTCAGTTGAATGGTGAGTGGTCTGAAGCTGGATAAAATGTAAAAGCAGCAGTTGACTGCTTTTCTCATAATAGTGTTTGTGTTTTCACTGTTTCTTTGTGTCAGGTTTGAATTTTTTTTTTGTTTATCTTATGCCAGTAATGTAGAAGGAACTTTTAGGGGTTGGAGTGTGGAAGACTCCCGAGAATGGTGACATTTGTTGCAACTGTGAATTCCCAGATAAATTCCTAGACATCAGTTCTTGTGAACACAGTGAATAAAATATCTTGCCTTGAACAAAGCTTGCAAAACCAGATTAAAATATTTCTTTATACTTCTGGCCTCACTTGGGAGCATGGAATCTTGACAGCAGTTTCTTCTCCTTATTTGTTGCTGGCTCTTGAGGTTTGCTACAGAGTACTGCTTCCTTGCTCACATCTAATAATTGTTGTGGTGCTTAAGAGAGTAAAGCAGCATTTGCAACAAATACTGCTGGCAGAGTGTCAAGTGGAGGGTAAAGTGCAGAAGAATATGGTAGCACTTTGATTAGTGAATATGGTAGCACTTGATTAGTATGTAGGCAGCAGTAGTAGTGCTTTAGTTTTATGAATGAGTATAGCTTTCAGATAGGGTTGCCAGCTGTCCGGTTTTCTGACAAATTGTCCAGTTACCAATTTCATTCAAAACCGGACGCATGAAGTCCGGTTTTGCGCCACTACCCACTGCCACAACAAGTTACCGGCTTTCCTAAAATCTTTCTTAGGCAACGGGCAGGTGCTCAGCTGGGGGAAAGCCCTCCTCACATCGCTATCAACTAAAAAATGAGGAGGTGGTAATCCCGCCCACTACCCGACCCCATCAGACTGACAGCAGGAAAGTTTTCAGATCTGACAGTCTGTCGATTTGGCCAACCTGCACTTTGAATGACACTTGTTCCGTTAGCAGGACGATGTGTATTAGTAGATTACGTTGCAATAGATCACAGGAAAATGCCACTAGTTAGCCCTGCCGCGGTAATTCATAAGTACCACTCACTCGCATACATAAGTTCTGATGTTGAAAGTGTCCAAACCATGTACTGCAGCATGTTGGAGGAAATCGGACCACCCGGAGGGAACATATGTTTAAGTGATATGCTTTACACAAGAAGCAGAAAACTTCGTTGTCAGAGAAAGGGCACAGAATATGGTACCAAACTCCAGAGGCAACACAAGGCTCACATCCTGCTGTCAGAGATACATTTGGCGGTTTTCTATTTCACTGATTAACCTGATTCACTGATTAGCAGCAACAAAGGTACAAGTGCATTTTTTTTCATTCTGAACATTTCAGAAACGTGGAGTACAGGTGCCAGAAGTAACATGTGACTTGCATAAAAAAAAAATACTCCCAAAATAGTCTTTTTTTAGTAGATGTATCATGTATGCATAACTTTCAGCTATGATCTACATTTATTAAAATACATAGGGATATATGTACATTTTAAAATGCAGAGCAGGTTAGGCAACAGTGAGATTGTGAGTACAAAATTAACATTTTTAACGACCAATATTGAAAGGTGCAGCAATGGCTAGAAGCAAAAGGCACAGCTTTCACCATAGCTCAAAAGATAGTTTACAGTCACTGCTCTCTCCTGTAATGTGCAATTTAAAGTTTACCTCAGTCCAAGTTTTATTCGTATTTGTCCGGTAGTCCAGAAAACACTGTAAAAACTCCAGTATTCTGTTTGAAAAAGGAAACGGACTATCCGAGTTTGTTAAATCGGCTGATTTACTATGCTTTTTTGCAGAAAAGCATAGTAAATCAGCTGAAAGCAGGCAGCAGGAATGGGAAAAAGGGGTGTTCCCGCATGCTGACATCACATTGACATCACATAATGGGCAGGAACTGGGCGAGGATAGGCGGGGTTTCGGGTGATGTGAGGGGTGTGGCCTTACTCCGGTTTTACCCACAAAGAAAGGTGGCAACCCTACTTTCAGAGGGGTGCTTGTAGCATTTGGAGGATCATTTCCAAGTGTGTGTTTTTTAGATTGTGATATTAGTTAAAGTATTATCTAGGTTCTGAAACTTTTTTTTCTTGTGAGAAAGAGCTGTGTTTGTGTGTTCGGGGGTGGGTGGGCATGGTGGAGTCTGTATGCGGAAGTACAATTTTTAGTCTCTGCATGCCAGCAGTCCTATGTGTCATGCATCATCCAATAATTTGGTCCAGGAAATACCAAATTATAAATGAAAAGAAATCCATGTCAGTTTTACTTGAGTTTGTTGTGAATGTATGGCTGCTGCCTTAAATACCAGGCATGGATCTTTTGAGTCGGTAGCAAGCATCTGTAAGCAGCTATCAATCCCTTTTTCTGAATGCTCCTTTTCTGAGGCATTGCTTTTGTATTCTTTCAGTTGCTGACTGCATTTAGGTATTGAAGATGGGGGACACACAGTTTTAGTTCTTACTGTTTTCCCTTTCTCTGTTTGCGTTTTGAAGTTAGATTTGTAAGTAGCGCGGGTGGAATGGATGGGGGTTTGTTTCCTACAACCGTGTTTGGCTTGAATTTTACAAATTGATTAGTAGTTTCTGTATTTATTTATTTGAGTATGTTTATTGCTTGTGTGGTTTAGTGCATGCATTTTATGGTGTGGCTGTTAGGATTTTGGGGAGGGAAGTCATGATTTTTCTTCATGTGGTAAGGTATCCTAGATCTCTTGCATTAACCTGTGTATTGGTTACCAAAAAACTATTCTTTTAATTCCATGATTTGTAATGTAGTTGTAATCTGTATATATTTTGTCAGTTTCTAGGTGTTCTAAATCCCTTGAAGTAGCTGAAAGAATCTTCTCTTTTGTTGACTTGCCTATGGAGTGATTACAAAAAAGCTATTCTTGTAATTGTATGTTTTGTCTACTTCTAAAAGTTGTGAAAATATTTGTTGAAAAGAATTTGTGACTACCTGTTACTAATAAATAAATTGTAATGATGTTTTTTTTCTTTCTTTTTCCCTTTGTTTTCTCTCGCTTCATTTAAAACATCTATAATTTCTGCTTGCATCCCACTTTTCTGTGGATTAAAACTATAAACTATACTGAAAACTCTGTTACTGGCTGTTCTGTCTTAACACCTCTGAATCCCAACTTGACTCACTTGATTGGATTTCTGTTGCATTATCTTATTTTACTTAACTTGGTTCTTTTTGTTTTTGCATTTGTTTAATTCTTTCCTCTTGTCTTTATTTGTATATGTTGTTTTGTTCCAATTGTATTCTACCTTCCTTTCATGCTGTATTTCCCCACCTAATGTTTTCAATATGTCTGTATTTGACTGTTTTCATACCATCTTTTTCCATTCCCCTTGTCTGGCATGTATCGCCCTTGAAAATCTACAGGGTTCTATGGATTGCAGGAGTCTGATCTTGACAAAGTCTTCCATCTGCCTACCACTACTTACATTGGCGGAAATGAGACTGCTCTCCCTCTTCGAGAAATTGTACGCCGACTGGAGGTGAGGTGGTTTAATATTTTTTGATGCATTTGTGGCATTGCTATTACTCACATCTGAAGTAAAGCATGCATATTTTATTTAGTGCATTTTTTACTATAATACTTCATTCTTGACATGTAATGGTTTAATTAAAATTACAGCAACTTAGAAGGCGAAGGTAATGATACAGCTGTTAAGTATTTGTTTATATGGGTCAGAATATGGGGAGATACTTACAGGAAGCTCCCCTTTTGGTGTGTGTTACCTTTGATGTACTAGTTTGTGGAGAGATCTTACCATCCATTTATGTCTTAGTTTATCTAACCAATTGGGAAGTAATTTGTTTCCATGAGCACTTTTTGGTTCATTGCATATGTTATGCTTGTGATAAATGTGGAAGTTTTATTAGGATAACAGAAGAAAGTCTCCTGTCCTTTGTCTGATAGGTGATTTGGATTTTTACCACCCATTTGACCTACACCCAGAGCAGGCAGATGAAACTTAAATTTAATTTCAAATTAAACATCTCTCCCGAAATATTTCATCTCAGGTAAAACATCAGTAGTAGACTATGAGCCCAGGTGGATGATATGTGACTACAGTCCAAAGTTGCCTGATATATTGGCATCAAAGTGAGTATGCACCCATGTGAACCAAACCACTAATTATTTACTGTTATGCTGACTGCGGATTTGTGTGTTTTGGCTGTCAACTTTCCTTAAAGAAATTTGCAAATAAATTACGATATTAGTGTCATTTTCCTTTTTGTTTGACTATATCCAGCTGTCCAAGAGTCTAAGGAAGAATCTGACTGATGTTCATCATGTTACACTACTGCAGTCATTACATTTGGGTTATCCTGCCATCAGGCGGCCCCGCAGTCGGCCAGAGTTCCAAAGTCTTGGTCTGGCGTCGGTTGCTGTCGCTTCTTCCCTGACGTCAGTGCGCCAAGGGTATATAAGAAGCACCCAATGCCATTTTCTTCAGTCTTTCTTGCCGCGCGGTGCCCGAAGCAGAAGCAGTTCGCAAGTGCCGGTCGGCCGACTCCTGAGATTTTCTAAGTCGAATTTCAGATCTGAAGTCTTCAGTAAAGCGAAGTACCCCGTTGGGAAAACTTTTTTCTTGCCTCAGACCGATGTCAGAAAAGGTTAATAATTGTATTTCTTGTGGGAAGCAAATACCTCATAAGGACTTCCACTCTTACTGTATTCCATGCCTAAGCCCTGATCACAACGTCACATAGTTGTCAGTTTTGTGCTAGATTTAACAAACGCACTATAAAAAGATGTTTTGATTTTGCTTTGTACTACTTTGGCCGAAGGTTCAATTAGACTATGCCGTCGGATCAACAGACGACCGTGATACCGAAAAAACGCAAAGGCAAGGATAAAGACAGGCATCCGAGGTCCAAAACAGACGAAACCTCTTCTAGGCCAGTCGCCAGTTCTCATTGAGGTGCTTTCGCAGCCCCTGACACCCGCTACCTCAGAGCCACAGGCCGCCTCCGACTCCCACGTGGAGACAACTAGGCCTCTGGAAACTCAAGGTATTGGGCCTACGGAAACTAATCCCTCAGATGGGTCCGGAGCCGCTGAGCAGGCATCGGCTTCTGAGGATGTTTTCAGACCTTCACAACTTACCATTAAAGACAAAGAAACAAGTACAGCATTCTCCTGGACAGTCCTCCATGCCTAAGAAACAGATGTTTATAATGTCTGAAGACCTCATTACCCTAATCAGGGTTTCCCATCCCCCTCCTGAGAAAAGGCCTAGGTAGGATACAGTCTATTATTCCTCAGATCAGCTTTCCATTTCCTCTGATTCCTCTTCAGACCAGGGATACACTCTACCCCCCTATGCGGACTCTGATGCTGAAGAATCTATCCCTTCAGCCTCTCCTCCTCAGGATTATTTTTTTGGGGAAACTTTACATACCATGAGGGAGCATTTCCATTGGGAAAGTCAGGATTACTCAGAATCCAAGAAAAGGCTCAGGGATTTCCTTTTATTACCTCAGCACAGGCCCCTGGCTATTCCGCCTGTGCTAGATATTGTGGATGATGTGTTCTCTGAATCCAGCTTATCTCCTGATTCTTTGCCCCCTGCACCAGCCAAGCCAGATAGATAGAGTCCCTGACTCTCACAAGTTTCTTTATAAAAACCCTTCTGCTGACCCAGAAACTGTTTCCCAGGGTCCAAAAGGGGTTTAAGGCTTCCATTGCAAAAAATCCAGTACCCTCTGACAGAGATTCCAGAGCTTTGGATAGATGGGGGAAGAAAGTATACATTTCTGCAACTTTAGCAGTAAGAGCTTTAAATTGCCAGTTTCACATTCTTAAGTACCAACAATATTTAATGTTAAAACAGAAAATGTTTGCAAGCTCAGAAGCTCCTGATTGTAAAGAAGTGCAGGATTTATTGCATGCAGTTGAACAGGTGGGAAAACATACTCTGCATTGTGGTTTTGATTCTTTAGAGGCCTTTTGTAGAGCTGCAGTTACAGGTTCTGTGATTCGAAGACATGCTTGGTTAAAAGAACAGAGCTGACCTGAGACCTGATCATGTTAAGGCAAAATTATTGGATGCTCCTGTACAGCATGATACCTTGTTTGGTGTTAAGGCAGAAGAGGTGTTAAAGAAAATGGAGGATATAGCTAAATCTATGCAAACAGTCAAGGATTTCTTACAGGTACAGCCACCTCGATTTAGCAGAAATTGGCCAACAAAGAATTGGTCCTTTCCAGTGTCAGACAGGCCACAGAGAGGCAGATACAGACGCCCAAGAGGCAAGCAGACAACAGTGGGGCACCTCAACCCCAAAAGGAGGAGAGGATAAGTCTCACCCTTACAGGAAACAGTCACAATGACTTTCCCCTTCGTACGCCAAGCACTTCCCTTTTGGAAGCCCCCTTAGGGGGAAAACTAGCACTTTTTTCTCAAAACTGGCAAACAATCACCCAAGACAAATGGGTTCTGAATATTGTGTCTCAAGGTCACAGGTTCCACTTTCATACTTTACCAAGGCTAAAAGGAATGCCAGACCTGCCACAAAATCAATGGGCAGAGGCACAGAAACAAATTACAGCCCTCATGGACATGAGAGCTATTCAAAAAAGTACCACAACAGGAACAAGGACAATGATTTTACTCAAGACACTTCCTGGTCCCCAGAAAGGACAAGGCCTGGAGGCCCATACTAGACCTTTCAATTCTAAATACTTACCTGGATATTCCGAAATTCAAAATGTTGACATTACAGCAGCTTCTACCCATGCTGGGCAAGAAGGCTTGGCTTGTTATTCTGGACCTCAAAGAGGCATACCTGCATGTCCCTATGAGCCTAAATTGCAGAAGATACCTCAGATTCAAAGCTGGTACAATGCACTACCAATTCCCTGCACTGCCCTTTGGCTTATCTACTGTGCCCAGGGTCTTCACAAAGTGCCTGGCACCAGTAATTGCATTTTGCAGACAAAAAGGAATTCAAATATATCCATACATGGACGACTGCCTCATTCAAGCAGAGACAAAGGACATACTTCTACAGCATCTGGCGTTTGTAAAAAGGTTGCTAATTTATCTAGGGTACACAGTAAACGAAAAGAAGTCAAAACTAGTGCCCTCACAACAGATTACATTCCTGGGTGCCAGCTTAAATACAGCGGCCCAGACGGCTTACCTCACGCCAGACAAACAAGTTCAACTAACTCAACATTTTCAATTGCTGGCAAAAAAGTCCCATCTCCCTGCAAGAAAAATTCTGCAGGCCCTGGGATTCATGGCATCCTGCATGCTACTAATACCATATGCCAGACTGCATATGAGGAAATTACAATGGTACCTAAAAAGTGTTTGGACTCTACACTCTCACAGTTTGGAAGCAGTAATAGCAATGATTCCCTGCCTACAACAGGAGTTTTGATGGTGGGCCCAGGCATGTCACCTAAACAAGGGTCAGCCTTTTACCCTACCCACAGCCAGGCAGACTCTAACAACAGATGCTTCGGATTATGCCTGGGGAGTACACATGGCAGGAAAATGCATTCAGGGCAAGTAGACCTCAGACCAGATGCATCTTCACATCAATCAAAAAGAGATGTTGGCTGTTCAGAATGCCCTAACAGCTTTCAAGGACCTTCTGCGTCCAGGACAATTACTATTAAAGACAGACAACACCACAGTAATGTGGTACATAAAGAAGCAAGGGGGCACTCATTCTTATCCCCTATGCATGCAAGCCATGACCTTGTGGAACACAGCTCTAACATATCAGGTTCACCTGCAAGCACAATTCCTGCCAGGAAAGAAAAATACTCTGGCAGACAGTCTAAACAGAAATATCATGGACCCTCACAAATGGAAATTGAATTCACAAATCTTCAGCATGGTAACGCAAAAATGGGGATGCCCAGACATAGATCTCTTTGCCTCCCCACTGAATTGCCAACTACAAAAATTCTGCACAAGGACTTATCACAAAGAAGCATGGAAAGTGGATGCTCTTATGTTCAGCTGGAAAAACCTAAAGGTTTATGCCTTCCCGCCACTGCCTCTCCTTTCAAATGTACTCCTAAAATCCAGACAAGAAAAACCACAGATGATCCTGATTGCTCCAGACTGGCCACGCCAGCGCTGGTACCCTATCTTAAGGAATTTAGCTCAAGGCCCACCATGGATTTTGCCTCAAATTCTACACCTTCTGACTCAACAAAACAATCAGATCCTGCACGGTCAGCTCAAAACCCTAAACCTGGCTGCATGGCAGATTCATTAGTCAAACAGGCAACACCTCTCTCTAAAGCTGTTATGGATGTCATTTTGGAGGCCAGGAGGCCTAGCACCAGGAAACCTTACTCAGAAAAATGGAAGAGATTCTGCGCCTGGAACCAGGCTCAAAGCCTTGACCCTCTTGTTCCAAACATTCCTCAGATTTTACAATACTTAACTGAGATGCTGGACAGAGGCCTATCCTTCTCATCAATTAAGATCCATGCCTCTGCCAATTCAGCACATTACAATACGGATCCTCCTTTATTCTCTCATCCCTTGCTAAAGCAGTACCTCACAGGGGCTAAATACATAAGACCGCCCCGGAGAGCACCAACTTGGGACCTCAGTTTCGTTTTGGAAAAACTGACCCTGCCACCTTTTGAGCCAGCCAATACAGCTGATCTAAAATTTCTGTCATGGAAAACAGCTCTGCTCCTGGCAGTAACATCAGCATGAAGAGTCTCATAACTACAGGCATTAATGGCAGTGGAACCTTTTATAATTTTTCATCAGGACAGGGTTTCTTTAAGGAGAAACCCTACCTTTATGCCAAAAGTGGTATCTAGTGTGGCTCTTAACCAAACCATCCATTTCCCAACTTTTTATCCAAACCACTAGAATAAAGGGGAGAAACTTCTGCATTCTTTGGACATACACAGGCAGCTACACTTCTACTTGGACAAAACAAAAGCTTTCAGAAAAACTGAGCAACTGTTTGTACCATATGCTGCAGGATCACAGGGCAAGGCTATCTCAAAGCAGACTATATCCAAATGGATAGGACACTGTATTCATTACTGCTACACACAGCATGGAAAATCAGTCCCAAATAACATTAGGCCACATTCCACCATGGCAACAGCCACTTCAACAGCCTTTCTCAGAGGAGTACCTACCAAGGAAATTTTGGAGGCTGCAACTTGGAGTTCATTGCACACCTTTACCAAGCATTACCACCTGCCTCTTTACTCTAAATCCAGAGCAGGATTTGCCACTGCAGTTCTGCAGGGCCTCATAGCCAATCCTAACTCTTTATAGACCAGCCAACCAACCTTAGCTTTGGGATTCTACCCAAGTGTAATGACTGCAGCAGTGTAACACGGTGAACATAGTACAGTTTTGTACCTACCATAAATGTAGATGCTTGAGTGTTTACACTGCTGCAGTCCAGGTTATCCTCCCTCCATCCCCTCTGAACTAGCTGGACTTATCTATACCTTTCGATCCTATACAACCTTTGTGGTGTATTTGCTTGTAACTGAAGGTATTGTTTTTTTATTTTATATGTATATTTTTTATTAGCAATATGTTTTGCCTACCTACTTGGGGGCACCTGACATCTGGGGCAAGAAAAACTGAAGAAAATGGCGTTGGATGCAACCGATGCCGGACCAAGACTTTGGAACTCTGGACGACTGCGGGGACTGCCTGACGGCAGGATAACCCAAGTGTAATGCCTGCAGCAGTGTGAACACTCGAACATCTACATTTATGGTAGGTATAAAACTGTACTTTTAGAAGGTATGGCTTACCTTTCCTTCATTTCATCTTTTTCCTTTTTGTCACACATTATCATTTTCTGTACTTCCTGAAAGGTTTTTAAGCAGGTCAAGATTTGTTTTGGGAAGAGTCAGTTTAATAACAGTAGTAAAAAGGAAGTTGTCCTCACTGTCACTGTTTATCATAGAGCATACCTCCTCTTTTTGTGACACCTTTTATTGAATTATCACTTAAGACAAAGGAAAACATATACATTTATATAAACAACAAACCATATCAACATGTTCTCCATAACAAACATTATACATCACATTTGCTCTTTTGTATAACTATTATCAATCCAGCATCACATAAACTGCTCAATTCTTGCCTTCCCTTAAACCTCACTCCTCCTCCTCCAAAACATTATTCCGCATATATTTTCACACAATTTCCATTTTTTTTCCTATGTAATTTGCTTCTACCCTTTTTAAAGATTATACTTCCACTCCTTTTATCTCTGTTACAGTATTCAGTACTTCAAATGCAGTTGGTTTAGACTTTGATTTCTTTTTTCTTGTAATTGCTTTTTTTGGCAGACACCAGAATTAAACTTAACAAGGATCCTGTGTCCCAGCTCAGAAGAATTGGTTCCTTAGTTACACCCATTTGCTTACTCAGTATTCCTGACAGAGTACTCTGTAGGGAATTTTTGAAGTCTGCTAACTCATTCCACTCTTAAAACATATGTTCGCACTTACTCCTGTCTTCCACATCACATCTCCAACATTTACCATCTACCTGAGGAAAAATTATTTGGAGCCTACTTGAGGGTGTAAAAATACCTATGCAAACACTTCCAAGCAAAAATCCTAAATTGTCTAGACTTTGCATACTTGGGAGCGATACATGTGTCCTCCCATAGTGTCCTTGTGAATCGTTAATCCGTTCTCCTCTTAATCTTTTTTTAACTGCTTCTGATTAATTCTTAGTTATGCAATATTGTACCGTACTAATGGTCTCTTTTTAACAGCAGCGTTTGTTCTAGATTCAACTAAAAACAATACAAAAACAGGTCTATGTCCTTGCATTCACTGTTGCAGTATTCTTAACATATGGAATTCCCTGTTGTGGAAGGCCGACTTTGGCCAGTATACAGAAGCCTACTGTTGCTTTAAGGCATGCCGAACGTCACACATATGCTCCTGTCGTGGAGTAGGGCATAATGGTGACGTCTTTACATACCATCCTCAGAAGTTCTTTGCTGCCAGTCTGAAGCATCTCCTGATAGTCTGTCTGAATATCTGTGTAGTTTCCACCAGTTGGAACGCATCTTTGTTCACCAATTAAATGCATACTCCTTGTTTTGCTGATACTGAGCCATTGCAGATAAGTACCCTGTTGGAGTTTGTTTTTTTCTTGGCTTTTTCTTGCTCCGGAGGAGGTTAATGTCATCCAGGAAGGGTAAATGCCAGTGTGGGAGATGGATTCCCCATTAAGACCAACATAGTATGTCTTTTTTGCCTAGGAGCTTCTCACGACCATACGACCTGTTTAGTTTGTCAGGCTTTCATAACAAAAACACTTTGTAGTAGGCTTTCTTGGCTTTCTTTTATGTTGAGAACCAGCGACTTAAGCTACTCGCTAAAGGTACAGTGGAAAGAACTTCCAGCCTGAGGGTCAGCTGTTAGGGAAGAAGGTTAAAAAGATTAGACTGGAATCTTCAGCTGTCCAGCCTCTGCTGGGTGTTTTTGCCGAGGTCTGTGAGAACCTGGAGTATTGCCTGGCTTTGTTGTCTGATTTCTCTGCCACTGCCGGGTTGGAGGCTGGGTGAGGATCCGGCTTACAGCATGTCCAATGAGGCTTTGCAGGTGTCCATTTTGGATGTTCAGGGGGAGCCACGGCTGATTATTTCCAAGGGGTGTAGGGGTGTTCCACAGATTTTAGTTAGGGAAGAAGTTCCCACTACAGTTATTGAATGCCATCTGAGGTCAGAGCCTTCTACGTTTTGTAGGGTGGACATTCCTTTAAAGAAGAAACAAAACATAAAACATGATCTGAAGTAGGAACTTCATTTGTCAGCAACCTTTGGGATACGGATCCGATCTCGGATCTGAGCCGGCAACTTCCATCACAGCATAGATCCGAGCTCCTAGCTCCTTCCTTTACCCATAATCCCCTGCCAACCCTGACTGACCTCAGATCTAGTTTGCCGCTCTTCAAGCAACAGCTAGATTCCAGAGCTCTTGGTCAGATTCTTTGAGAAAAGAAGTTTTTCAATTTTTTCTTGTATTCCTTTTGAGCGAGTGTCTGTGTGTGTGTTTGTTTCCCTTAATGCTAATTTCTCTTCTCTTAGCTTAAATTAGCCTAATTTTTTATTTTTATTTCTCCTCCCTGCCCTCGTTGGTCGCAGAGTGTGTGTGTGTGTGTAGTGTGTAGGGGCCTAGTGAGTGCGTTTCCTTTCAGTGATGTCGGAGGCCCCTAAAGCTATTTTTTCGAAATGCACCGAGTGTGGTCACAAGCTTTCACCGGCTGATGGCCACACTCGGTGCCTTGGGGTTGAACACCTCTCCACGGGTTGCGCGATTTGCGCTGCGTTCAACCCCAGGGCACTTAAGGATCGGAGATCAAAGCTGGTTCTGGCGGGCCTTTTGCCCCCAGACCCGGCTCCGGCCACCGGTACTTCTGTGACCGTTACCCAGTCTTCGGTAGCGGCCACTCCTGCCCCCCCCCCTCCGACCGGGACTCAACCTCCCACTGTTGGTTCGGAGCTGAGGGAGGCCAGGAAAGAGAAGCGGAGGGAGAAGCACCTTAAGCAGCGGGCCGAAGACTCTTCCTCGGCCCCGCCTGCCAAACGGGCTTCTCCCTCCAGGGTTTCTGATTCGCCTCCCCCTCTGATCCGATCCCCTTGCCTTTCACCGGGACCCGAGGAGGAGGTGACCCGGTCCCCGTCGAGGTCATCGAGGCGGCACTCCAGGCCTGCCTCGGTGGCCTCCTCGAGGTCCACCTTCAGTATGTCGGATGCGGACATGGACCGGATGATGAGGAGGTTCATCTAGGCCCAGATGCAGATAGGAGTGCTCTTGCCTCCCCCCCTCCGGGGGAGGAGCTCGACCCCCTTTTTCGCTCCTATAGCTCCTTCTCCAACCCGCCTTCCGGGTTTGGAGCTGTCGGAGCAGAGCCGCGTTGGATCCGGGGGTGGGTCGGAGCTGACAGTGCTGAGCACTTCGGCTTCGACTCTTCCCTCGAGTTTGTCGGATCCGACCTCTCGGAGCCGTGGGCCGAGCTTCGGATCCGAGGGACTCTGTGTGCTTTCGGTCCCGGTCGGAGCGCACGGGTCCTTCGGATCCAATAGTCTCGGCTCCGGGTCCTATCCCTGCCTCGGATCCGAGTGGGAGTTGGATCTCGGATCCGTCAGAGAGCGGCTCCCCCACGGTTTTTGCGGTGGTGGAGAGGGTGCTGTTGAGTGCATCCAGGCCCCCGGTCCTGGCTTCGGCTCCCCCCTGCACTCCCTCTCAGCTGGTCCTGGCTCCCCTCACCCGGCCTTCGGGGCAGCCTGCTTCAGCGCCTCTAGGTGTTCCATTGGAACAGGATATTGCTGGTGAGGACTCCTCGGACAGCCCCCCCCGAGGAGGTTCCTCGCAAGTCGAAGTGCAAGAGGAGGCACGTGGACTCTCCTGAGTCCCTCACTGAGGATACGGACTTGGATGAAGGGGATGGCTTCCCAAGGTCACCCCCCCCCGAGGATGTCTCCTTTGGTGACATCATGGAAATGCTCAGAATCAGGGGGGGGTGGTCTGCCCCCAAGGCTTCCTCCGAGTCCGTATTCCTAGAGGTGTTCAAGGCAGGGCCATCTACCGCTTGGGTGTCCCCTCCCCCCGACCCCTTGGTGGATCTTATAGCCACTAGGGCTTGGAGGGAGCCGGACACTGTAGAGCCTGTTCCCAAGCGCCCAGACAAAATCTTGAGCCCCCTGTCAGAGAGAACCCATTGGATCAGAGGTCCCCCTGTGGATGCCATGTTGGTGGCGGCAGCCACTAAGAGAGTTTGCTCAGGAGAGCCCCACGGTTCATCCGCCGAGCAAGGAGTCTTGCGCGATGGACCACCTTGGGAAGCGGGCCTTCAGTTCAGTGACCTTCTCCATGAGGGCCCTGAACTATATGGCACACGTCATTCGGATGCAGCGGGATCTAATCAAAGAATACGCTGCTTCCCCCCCCCCCCCGGGCTCCATGTCAGAAGGGGACAAGCAACTGTACTCCTCCCAAATGTCCACCCTACGTTCTATTTCCAACACCTCTATACGGCTTTTGTCTCACGCCACTGAGGGAGCCGCTAGAGCAGGCAGAGTCGGGCTGGTCATGAGGAGACGAGCCTGGCTCCTACATTGTGACTTCTTGGAACCCTTTAAGGCATCATTTGCGAATGCCCCTTTTGATGGTTCTGCATTGTTTGGCAAAACCATTCGCGACACCCTTGTCCAGAGCGAGAAAGACGGGAAGACATTGTCTGCCGTCGGAGTCCGCTTCTCTGCTCCCCAGAGGTCCTTTGCCAAGAAACAAAAGGGTCGGAAGAAGATGTGGTTCCGGAAATCGCATCAATCCCAGTCTGCTCCGGACAACCAGTCCTCTTGTGGCAGAGGAGGACAGGGAGGACGCCGCCCTAGAGGCAGAGGGGATCCCAGGAATTTTGGGTCCAGAGAACCCTTCTCTGAGAGGCCCACGCAGAACCCCTGAGGGGTTACCCGGCTGCTCCACTCTGGAGGCAGTCGGGGGACGTTTTTTGAGGCACCTAGCAATGTGGGAGTCCATAACGGATCGCTGGGTGCTTCGTGTTATATCCAGAGGCTACCAAATTCCCTTTCTTGTAACCCCCAGAATCAGAAGCCTCCCCGATGTGCCACCCAATCAGAGGGAGGCGGCTGCTGCAGAAATTCAGCAGCTCTTACAAAAAAGAGCCATCCAGCCCGTCCCCCCAGATCAGCTTGGATCAGGGTTTTACTCTAGGATGTCCTTCAAGGATGCATCTGCAGTCATAACAAATGGGTTTGTCCTGTCGTCAGGCAGCCCTTCGGTCGGCCGGATTCCAAAGTCTGGGTCCGGCTTCGGCTGATGTCGCACTTCACCCGACGTCATCTCTGCTGGTCTTCGGGTATAAAGGCATCAGCCGACGCCATTTTCCTCAGTCTTTCTTGCCGTGGCGCAAGCAGAAGCTGTTCGCAAGTGCCGGTCGGTCAGATCCAGAGATTACTACTACCGAATACTACTTCGAAGACTTCTAAAAAGCTAAGTACCCCGTTGGGGACTCTTTCTTGCCTCAGCCGATGTCAGAAAAAGTAAATAACTGTAACTTGTGGGAAACAAATACCTCATAAAGATTTCCACTCTTACTGCCTACCTTGTTTAGGCCCAGACCACGACGTAGCAGCCTGTTTAGCCTGTGCTTCTTCAACCGATTTAACGCTTAGGCGTCGGTCGGAGTTTGCTGAACAGTTTTTCGGCTCAGACTTTGCGTACATTATGCCGTCGGATCCTCCAACCACCCAAATTGTTAAAAAACGCAAAGAAAAAGACCGACACTCGCGGTCCGCGGTTTCGGCCGAAACCACGGTTAAGCAAGCCGCGAGTGTCTCGGTTTTGGCCGAAACCGAGAAAACGGGTCAATCTTCAGCCGAATCCATGACTACTACTGAGGCTTCTGCTACCTTAGTTGAATCGGCCTCTGAAGTTTTGCCTACTACTGTGGTTCCTAGTGAATTATCAGACACCATCCCTTTGGATGTCTCTACGCCAGCACGTGGTGCTGCTAGGCCTCCTGCAGCCATGTCTATAAAGGCCTTTGCCAGGGCTAAAGCAGCCAAAACTGTTAAATCCGTGCCTGTTAAGACCCCCTCACATAGGCCCACTTCTAGTTCACAAATGCTTACTCTGGCAGAGGATTTAATCCCCTTAATTAGGGGATCCCAATCTCACCCAGACAGGGCCTCTCAGCCTCCAGAAAAGAGACCTAGAGCAGAGCCCCCCGAGCCAGTGTCCTCTGATGATTCTTCGGATGACTCCGACATTACAGATCAGCCAGAGGCTCCTTTTTCTACTTATGAAGATTCCGATGATGAAGAATCCATTCCATCTGCCTCTCCACCAGAGGAATTTTCCTTTGGGGAAACCTTACATGCCATGAGAGAACAATTCCAATGGCAGGGACAAGATTTCTCAGATTCAAGGAAAAGGCTTAGGACCTATCTGCACTTACCACAACATAGGCCCTTAGCTATACCTCTAGTTCTGCCTGTTGTGGATGATGCATTTAATGATGTTTGCACTGCTTCTGATACTTTACCTCCAGCCCCTGCCAAACCAGATAGATTTTACAGGGTGCCAGACACTCATCACCACCTATACAAGGCCCCACTTGCAGATCCTGAGACTATATCCCAGGGGCCTAAGGCAGTAGCTTCGACCTCAGCAAAAAACCCTCTCCCTTCTGAAAGGGAATCCAGGTCCTTAGAGAGATGGGGGAAAAAAGTTTACACCTCTGCTACTCTCTCAGCTAGAGCTTTAAACTGTCAGTTTCACATGATCCAATACCAAGAGTTTATGCTTGATCAGTTAACTAAGAAGCTGTCCTCTGATGACTCCTTAGATAAGAAATATGTTTTAGAAATGGTGAATATCATTCAGCAGGTTAGTAACCATTCTTTAAAATGTGGCTATGATGCACTAGAGGCTTCATTTAGATCAGCCATGACTGGCACAGTGATAAGAAGGCATGCATGGTTGAAGGAACAGGTTTTGCGGGATCATGTTAAAGCAAAGCTGTTAGATGCTCCTATGGATAAGGCCAGTCTATTTGGTACACCTGCTCAGCAAGTAATGAAGAAAATGGAAGAGAAGGCAAAATCTGTACAAACAGTTAAGGATTTCTTACAGGTTCAGCCCCCAAGGTTTAGCAGGAACTGGCCTGCCAAAAATTGGTCCTTTCCAGACTCCTCAAAATCTCAAAGAGGCAGGAATACACGCTCTAGAGGCAGAAATCAATCCAGAGGAGGTGCCTATAGAGGACGCCAGTGGCAAGGCAATAACCAGAGAGGCACAGACACAACCACTGCCACTGCAACAGGACAATCACAGTGACTTGACTCTGACACCGCCTACCAGGGAGCAAATAGCAGCACCTTTAGGCGGAAAGTTAGCCTTATTTTCGAAAAATTGGCACTATATTACAAAAGACAAGTGGATTTTGCAAACCATAGACCAAGGCTACAGGTTCCACTTCCACACCTTACCAGTAAAAAGAGGAATGCCAAACCTACCTCCAAATCAAAAAACAGAAGCTCTAAAGCAGATAGCTCAATTAACAAAGATGAGAGCTGTGGAAAGAGTACCAATAACACAACAGGGCAAAGGATTCTACTCCAGACTCTTCCTAGTACCAAGAAAATAGAAAAGTTGGAGACCTATTCTCGACCTGTCCGTCTTAAACACATACATCATTGTACCAAAATTCAAAATGCTGACCCTACAGCAACTTCTTCCCATGCTGGGCAAGGAGTGTTGGCTGGTAACTCTAGATCTCAAGGAGGCATACCTGCACGTCCCCATACGACCAAATTGCAGAAGATACCTCAGATTTCTTGCAGGATCAGAGCATTATCAATTCTCAGCATTGCCCTTTGACTAATCTACTGCGCCCAGAGTATTCACAAAATGCCTGGCATCAGTAATCGCTCATTGCAGGCTACAGGGAATCCAAATTTATCCATACCTGGACGACTGCCTGTTACAAGCGGACAACAAAAGCAAGCTGACAACAGATTTACAAAGAGTCATTTGCTTACTACAAGCCCTGGGATACACAGTCAATTTAAAAGTCAAGACTGATACCATCCCAGACAAGAACATTCTTGGGTGCGGAATTGGACACAGTAAAACAAATGGCATTCCTAACTGCAGAAAAACAAGCACAACTCCCTCTTTACTTCTTGGCATTAACAAAGCAGCACAAACTAACAGCAAGAAAAGTACTGCAGGCCTTGGGCTTCATGGCATCATGCATAATCCTGGTCCCCATGCCAGACTGCATATGAGAAAACTACAGTGGTACCTAAAGAATTTATGGTCTCAACACAGGCACAGCTTAGAAACCGAAATCCCACTAATCCCATGCCTGAAACAAGAGTTCCTATGGTGGGCTCAAGCATGCCAGTCAAACCCAGGCTTGCCCTTCCACAACTTTCAAGCAAACCAAACCATCACAACGGACGCCTCAGACCTAGGCTGGGGCGCACGTGTTGGGCAAGTGCATACAAGGAGTGTGGACTCCAGACCAGCTGCACCTGCACATAAACCAAAAGAAATGCTGGCAGTAAAACTAGCAATCCAGAAATTCAAACCATTCCTCAAAGAAGGCCATTTAATGATAAGGACAGACAACACCACAGTCATGTGGTACATCAACAAACAGGGAGGCACTCATTCATACCCCTATGCAGAATGACTCTGGACCTTTGGAATATGGCTCTGAGCTACAACATCCAGTTGCAGGCAATATTTGTGCCGGAAAAGAAAACACCCTAGCAGACATGTTAAGCAGAACCACCTCGGATGCTCACGAATGGATGCTACACCCGACATCTTCAAGGCCATCACAAAGAAATGGGAATGCCACAAATAGACCTATTCGCATCCCCACTCAATCACCAGCTCAAAAATTCTGCACAAGGACATGCCACCCACTAGCATGGAAGGTGGACTCTCTATCCTTCAGTTGGAAAGGCCTGACAGCATATGCATTTCCACCTCTTCCTTTGATGCACAAGGTACTACTGAAAATCAAAGAGGAACGTCCAAGGATAATTCTAATAGCTCCGAATTGGCCAAGACAACACTGGTATCCTTTGCTGAGGAGCATGTCTCACGGGAGAATGTGGCCAATACCCTGATGCCTTTGATGTTAACTCAGAACAACTACAACATCATGCACCCAAACCTAAAAACCTTGCAACTGACTGCCTGGAACATCACATAACAGCAACTAACCCAGACTTATCCCAAAGGGTTAAAGACATTATCCTTGAAGCCCGCAGACCTTCAACAAGAAGGAACTATGCAGGAAAATGGAAAAGGTTTGTCATTTGGAGTACTGAAAGAGGAAAAGATGTCTCGAACATAGATATTGCTAACATCCTGGAGTACTTGGCAGAGCTTCTACATACGGGCCTGTCCTATTCCTCCATCAAGATACATGCATCAGCTATTTCCGCAGAATACAGCTTTGATCCACCTGTCTTTTCGCATCCTCTACTCAGGCAATTCCTCAGAGGGATCAAGAATGTAAAACCTCCTAGGAAACCACCATTACCAGCATGGGACTTGAACTTTGTGCTAGAAAAATTGACACTCCCTCCATTTGAACCAGCAGCAACAGCAGATCTTCAACACCTATCATGGAAAACTGCTTTCCTACTGGCAATTACTTCAGCAAGGAGGGTTTCGGAACTACAGGCCTTAATGGCAGTACAACCCTTCCTAATCTTCCATCAAGATAGAGTGTCCATGAGAACTAATCCTACATTTATGCCTAAGGTGGTATCCAGAGTGTCTTTAAACCAGGCAATCCACCTACCTACCTTCTTTCCCAATCCACAGAACAGGGGGGAAAGGCTGCTGCATACCTTGGATGTACATAGACAGTTACGCTACTACCTGGACAGAACCAAAAGTAACAGAAAAACTGACCAGCTTTTAGTAGCCTATGCAACAGGAAGGGAAGGAAAAGCAATTTCCAAACATCCAATCTCCAAATGGATAGGAAATTGCATAAGATTCTGTTACTCCTACCATGGAAAAACAGTTCCACAGAACATAAGACCTCATTCTACAAGGGCTACAGCCACTACCACAGCTTTCTTACGAGGAGTGGCAACCAAGGACATTATTGAGGCGGCTACTTGGACCTCCGTGCATACATTTGCCAAGCATTATAATTTACCTCTATACTCTAGATCCCGAGCAGGGTTTGCCACTGCTGTATTGCAAGGGATCCTAACTACACCATAATTCTTCTTCCTCCTCCCCTAGTTTGGCTATGGTATTCTACCCATTTGTTATGACTGCAGATGCATCCTTGAAGGACATAGTACAGTTTTGTACCTACCATAAATTTAGATGTCCGAACAGGATAGCATCTGCAGTCAGGATTACTCACCCTCCTTCCCCTCTGTGGTACTCCTAGGGTATTTACCCTCCTAATAGCTAGCTGGGGGGGAGTCTCTTATCGTGTATTTGTTTGTATATATGTACATACATGCTTATTTTTTGTGTTTGCCTTCTACTATTTTGGAAACATTGGCATTTATCCAAAATTTAGCTTTCCTAGAGGGCAACTGGCATCTGGGGCAAGAAACACTGAGGAAAATGGCGTCGGCTGATGCCTTTATACCCGAAGACCAGCAGAGATGATGTCGGGTGAAGTGCGACATCAGCCGAAGCCGGACCCAGACTTTGGAATCCGGCCGACCGAAGGGCTGCCTGACGACAGGACAACCCATTTATTATGACTGCAGATGCTATCCTGTTCGGACATCTACATTTATGGTAGGTACAAAACTGTACTTTCTTTCTGGTGCCAAAAAAGACGGGGGATGTGAGGCCCATCCTGGACCTCTCTCTCTTGAACCTGGCAGTACCAAAAGTAAAGTTCCAGATGGTCACTCTGCAATCTATTCTCCCACTACTGCGGGAGAACGACTGGATGTGCTCCATAGACCTCAAGGATGCGTACTATTATATTCTCGTAGACAGATGCTCCAGGAGGTTTCTCCGCTTCCGGTTGGGAGCCAGCCATTTCCAGTTCAGGGCCCTCCCCTTCGGTCTCACCTCAGCCCCCAAAGTGTTCACCAAGGTCTTGGCAGCGATAGCAGCCCACCTGAGACTCCAGGGAATTCAGGTCTTTCCGTACCTGGACGACTGGCTCCTTACCGCCCCAACAAGGCATCGTCTTTGCTCATGCAGGGATTATTTCCTCAATCTGGCTCCACTCTTAGGGTTGACCATCAACACGGCCAAATCCTCCCTGGCTCCTACACAAGTATTGGATTTCTTAGGGGCGAGGTTGGACTCCAGACTGATGCTTGCTTTCTTGACTCCAGATCGGCTTCAGAACCTGAGGTTGCACGTGCAGACCATCCTTCAACTTCAAGCTCCTTCGGCGGAATTGGTCCTGAGGGCTCTAGGGTCCATGGCAGCAGCAATTCCGCTCCTGCCATTGGCCCGGCTGAATATGAGGGTCATACAGTGGACCCTCCAGGTACAATGGTCCCTATCTCGCAATCCCCTGTGTCATCCCATCCCCCTAAGCAGGGTTTGCAAAAGGTCGCTCGTGTGGTGGCTCCTGTCCTCCAATCTCCACATGGGATGCCCCTTCTCGCTGTCTCCGCCAATCGCCACAGTGACCACGGACGCTTCTCGCCTGGGGTGGTGGGGGGGGGCACTATTCGGGCAGAACAGTCCAAGGCATGTGGAACGACACAGAGACCTCTTTGCATATCAACGTCCTGGAGATGAGGGCGGTGCTTTTGACATTGCAAGCACTTCACAACACTCTTCCGGTGGGGACGATTGCAGTACAGACGGACAACATGCCAGTCGTCTGGTACATCAACAAACAAGGGGGAACTAGGTCTTACCCTCTCTGCCGCGAGGCCATGAGAGTGTGGGAATGGGCGATATCCACCAACCGCTTTCTCTTCGCAACGCTCATTCCGGGATGGTCCAACATTTTAGCGGACAGGGTCAGTCGTACTATCCTGACTCTTTACGAGTGGTCTCTCAACCCTCTAGTAGCAGAGCAAGTATTTGCCCGATGGGGGTAACCTTGTTGTGATCTTTTTGCCTCTCCCTCAAATACCAAATGCAATGATTACTTCGCTCTGATCCTCCGGAGTCCCGAGACTCTCTAGTTCATGCTTGGCCTCCCGGTCTGCTTTATGCTTACCCGCCTCTGCCCCTGATGTTGAAACTATTGCAGAAAGCCAGTCAGTTGGGGAGCATGATGATCCTCATTGCCCCATTCTGGTCTCATCAGACGTGGTTCCCTTACCTATGGTCTCACCTGATTCATCCGCCCTGGATGCTGGATCCCCTCCCGGATCTCATTTCACACCCTCTGGGTCTTCCGACTCCGAACCTGGCCAACCTAAAGCTGACTGCTTGGTTGCTCCAGTTCCACTCCTGATCAGGACTCCTGGAATTTCATCACCAGTCAAAGCCATCCTAGTAGCAGCTCACAAGCCCTCCACCAGAAGGGTCTATCGGAGTAAATGGAAATGTTTTTCCATTTGGGCGGAGCACCGTCATTTAGATCCCTTTACGGCGCCGGTAGCGTCGGTTCTAGATTTTCTAACTTCTCTCTTTCACCAGGGGGCTAGTTCTTCCACAGTCAAGGTGCAACTTGCAGCAATTTCACACTATCATGTAGGGCAGGAGTCAGGCCCGCTTATTACTTCCAAACTGTGTAAGACCTTCCTTGAAGGTACCTTCCTCCTCAGGCCCCCGGTCAAAGAGGTGGTACCTCCATCGGATTTATCCCTAGTTTTACAGGCCTTGACTAGCCCCCCTTTCGAGCCGGTGGCCACTGTTGATCTTAAATACCTCTCTTGGAAAACGGCCTTTTTGGTGGCCATAACTTCAGCCAAGAGGGTCTCGGAACTCCAGGCTCTCTGTGTCAAACCACCGTATTTGGTCTTCCACCCAGACAGAGTTCACCCCACGATCAATCCGTCTCTTCTACCTAAGGTATCTTCGGAAGCTAACATTAATCAATCTATTAATCTTCCAGTATTCTTCCCCACCTATCAAAACAAAAGAGAGTATAAGCTGCACTCTTTAGACGTGCACAGACAACTACATTTTTATACTCCTCGAACTACTGGTCATAGGCAATCCGATCAGTTGTTTGTCTCCTTTGCCAAAAACAACTTCGGCAAGTCGGTTTCTAAGGTTACACTCTTCCGATGGATATCTAGTTGTATTCTCTTAGCATATCAGAGCTCGGGAAGGCCTGCACCTCAGGGAGTCCGTGCTCATTCTACGAGTGCCGTTGCTACATCGGCTGCTTTCAAGGCGAGAGTTCCTCTGGATGACATTTGTTCCGCAGCCACTTGGGCTTCATCTCATACCTTTATCAGCCACTACAAAGTAGATATTGTCTCCCGAGGTAGGGCGTCTTTTGGCTCTGCAGTGCTCCGGAATATCCTTCCATGAAGGCCACCCAAGATTTAGGTAGCTGGGGACTCTGTCCCAAAGGTTGCTGACAAATGAAGTTCCTACTTCAGATTAAGAAGTTATGTACTCACCATAACGTTCCATCTGAGTAGGTATCTTCATTTGTCTGCAACCATCCCCCCCTCCTTCCCCCTGACCAAAATGATCCTACTTGGGGTTCTTTAGATTAGTTCCCTCTGGGACACAGTATTAGCTGTGCTATGGGGCAAACTTGATCTGAGGTCAGTTAGGGATGGCAGGGGATTATGGGTAAAGGGAGGAGCTAGGAGCTCGGATCTATGCTGTGATAGAAGTTGCCGGCTCGGATCCGAGATCGGATCCGTATCCCAAAGGTTGCAGACAAATGAAGATACCTACTCAGATGGAACGTTATGGTGAGTACATAACTTCTTATTTCTCGTCCTCCTAGGGACCCACAGAGTGAGTGGCAGGCCTTTACTCATGTTTTGTTTAATGCCTTGATGGCATTAAAGCCTCCTCAGGGAGTTTCTGTTCCAGTGCCCCCCTTGGTCCTCTAGTCCCCTTAAAAGGCCCAGTGAATAGGATTCCTCTGAGGAGGTGTTGGAGTCTGTTGAGGAATCTCTTGCTTACTCTTCCCAAATTCCTGCCCCTTTAGACTATGGGTCAGAGGAAGAGGAGTCTAATAGTCATGATATTCCCTTTGAAGGAATTTCATTTGGGGAGATAATCACCAGTATGATGGAATTTTTTAAATGGGATTGTGCCCAGGTCTCTGAAATCCATAAGATATGCTATGAGTTGTTGCAGATGGAATCTCTGAAACCTTCTGCTATTCTTCCTGTTTTGGCTGCTTCGTTGGATGCTTTTTCCAGTGCCTCTAAAGCTTCTGATTCTTTGTCCCCTGCTCCCACGAAGCCTGATAAATTTTATAGGGTGCCTGAGGATTGTAAGTTTTTGTAGAAATGTCCTGATACTGACCCCTCAGTGGTATCTGTGGCCTCTGACAAGCCCACCCAGTTGCTTCTTTCCCCTGAAGTTACTGCCTTCTGACAAAGACAGTAGAAACATGGAAAGGCTAGGCAAAAAGTACACTTCAGCCACCAGGCTTTTAGGGTTATTAACTATCAGACCCATATGTCCAGGTATGTGTTGGATCTCCTTTCTTAGGCTTGTCAGCTTATTTCTGATCTCCCTGACTCTGGTGGTAAAACTTCTGCCCTTTCCTTGTTATGGACTTCCTCTCAAGTGGTTCATCATTCTATCAAGTGTAGTTGTGATGCAACAAATGCCCCTTCTAGGACTGCTGCTTTTGGTTCAGTGATGAGGAGGTATTCTTGGCTTGTACTTCAATCTCTGCCTGATGATATCAAGGCTAAATTTATGGATGCTCTTCTTGATAATAAACTTTTGTTTGTGGAAGCAGCTGCTGGTTTGTTTACATCCCTTCAGGATAAGGGGAAGGCCTTACAGGAACTCGGACATGTTTCTCTCCTGTGCCTTAATTTCAGAGATATTACCCCAATAAGCCAGCCTTTGTTCACAGGCAGTCTCACCCTCCTACTAAGGGCAAGAAGATTTGCAAGCGGGCTCCTCCTGCTAAGGCTACTCAGACTTCAGGGACTTAGAAGTCTTCCTTTCCTAACACACTAGATGGTGTATGACTTTCCATCTCTTCCCAGCCATATTCCTTTTTCTCTTCACCTGTATCTTTCTCTTCCTGCTTGGCTTCAGATTACTCAGGATTCTTGGGTTCTATCCATTATTCACAAGGGGAATTTCATGTTGTGGAAGTCCCGTCTCTCTTTTATGGCATTCGTCAGCCTCCTCAAGAACAACTTCCTTTTTTCCCCAGAGGTTCTTTGAGACCTTTTGACTCAGGGTACTGTTCAAGAGGTGCATGTGTTCCAATGGGGGAAGGGGTTTTACTCAAGAATGTTCATAGTGCCCAGAAAAGAGGGTACTTGGAGACTAATTCTAGACCCCTCTCATCTAAACACTTTTCTAAAGGTGCCCACCTTTTGGATGCTGTCCCTTCAAGACTCTTTTCTCTTTTGCTCCCTCTGGCATATACGGTGTCTCTAGATCTGAAGGATATTTCTTTATATTTCGATCCATACCCTTTTCAGGATGTTTTTGCATTTGCTTCCTGGCATTTTCATTTCTCTGCTTTGCCCTTTCTACTGCCCCAAGGATATTCACCAAATGCCTTACTCATGTGATTGGATTCCCTGATTCAGGCATCCTCTCCAGAGATCTTGTTGCAAAATCTTCATTTTGCCATTTCCCTTCTTTGGAGTCAAGAGTTCACAATAAACTTCAAAAAGTCTTCTCTCATTCCTTCTCAGGATAATGTCTTTCTGGGTTGCAGGACTCAGATGGTGCCTATGATGGCATCTCTGCCTCCTCCAAAGACCTTAACTCTCATTTCCTTCTTTCAGAGTCTTCTTCTATTGGACTCCATTACAGCCAGGGAGTTTGAGAACTCTGGGTTTCATGGCACCCACCGTTCCTACGCACCCTCTGGCCAAATTCCACATGAAAAGTTTCAGTTGTTTCTGAAGTCAGTTTGGCTTCAACAAGCGTATCCTCTAGACATTGTAGTCCCTCTTCTTTCTTGTCTCAAGAAGGAACTTCCCTGGTGGATCCAGCAGATGTTCTTCGTGTTTCACTGTTGCAGTCATTACATTTGGGTAATCTGCTGGCAGGTTGCCTTCACTCGGCCTGAATTACAAAGTCTTGGGTCCTGCATCGTTTGCTGTCTTCTCTTCCATGACGTCAGGTAGTCAGGGGTATAAAACATGCAGCCAACGCCATTTTCTTTAGTCTTTCTTGCCGTGCAGTGCCCAAAGCAGAAGCATTTCGCAAGTGCCAGTCGGCCGACTACTGAAATATTCGAGTTGTGTTTCAGATCCGAAGTCTTCACTAAAGCCAAGTACTTTTTTCTTGCTTTTTATCGATGCAGAAAAAGTTAATAATTTTATTACTTGTGGGAAGCAAATGCCTCATAAGGATTTCCATTTATACTGTATTCCTTGCCTAGGCCCTGATCACAACATGCCTGGCTGTTGGTTTTCTGCTAGATTTAACCAACGCACTGTTAAGCGTCGGTATATTTTTGCATCAAAGTATTTTGGAAACAGATTTAACTACCCAGAAATGTCGTCTGATAGCAATCAGACTACCGGAGTACATAAAAAATGCAAAGAAAAGGACAGAGAAAGGCATTCAAGATCCAAAACCGACGACGAAGCTTCTCCTAAGCCAGTCGCCGGTTCACCGGTACTCAGTGAGGCGCTTTCGCAGCCCCTGATACCCGCTACCTTAGAGTCATAGGCCTCTACTGACACCCATGTGGAGTCCGGCATGCCGCAAGATACTCAAGGAATTGGACCGACGGATGTATCTCCCTCGGATGGGTCCGGAGCCACTGAGCAGGCATCGGCTTCTGAGGGTGTTTTCAGACCTCAACATTTGTATATCAAACCGACGAAAGCTGCAAAACCAAAGACAAAAGCAACTTCTAAAAAACCGACACATGAGCCACATGCACAGGCCTCTATGCCTAAAAAGCAGATGATCAAAATGGCTGAAGACCTTATTACCTTGATCAGGGGTACCCATCCCCCACCAAATAAAAGGTCTAGGCAAGACACTGATTATGAATCTTCAGATCAGGTTTCTATTTCTTGTAATTCCTCTTCTGATCAGGAATTATCTGTACCTCCCTATGAGGATTCTATTCCATCTGCATCTCCTCCTGAGAATTACTCATTTTGAGAAACCTTGCATGCTTTGAGGGAGCATTTTCACTGGGAGAGTCAGGACTTCTCATAATCAAAAAAGAGGCTCAGGGATTGCTCAGGGATTTCCTTCTCCCTCAGCACAAGCCTTTAGCCATTCCCCATTTTAGACATTGTGCATGATGTGTTTTCGGAGTCAAGCTTGACCCCTGACTCCTTACCTCCGACTCCCAGTAAGCCTGACAGATATTACAGGGTCCCTGACTCGCATAAATTTTTATTTAGAAGCCCTGCTGCTGATCCTGAAACTATTTCACAGGGTCCAAAGGGAGTTAAGGCCTCAACAGCAAATAAACCTACACGATCTGACAGAGATTCAAGGGCGCTAGGCAGATGGGGGAAAAAAGGTTTATACATCTGCAACCTTGGCAATCAGGGCTTTTTGTCAATTTCATATGCTAAAGTACCAACAACATGTTATGGGATTGCTGAAACAGAAAATGATGTTGATTTCAGAATGTGCAGAAAATGAAGAATTGCAGGAGTTATTGCATGCAGCTGAACAAGTTGGAAAGCATACTTTGCAATGTGGTTTTGATTCCTTAGAGGCCTCCTGCAGGGCCGCAGTTACTGGATCTGTTACTAGGAGGCATGCCTGGTTAAAGGAACAAAATTTGCCTGATCTTGTTAAAGCTAAATTGCTAGATGCACCTTTACAGCATGAATCTCTGTTTGGTATTAAGGCAGAAGAGATTTTAAAGAAAGAAAATGGAAGACAAAGCTAAGTATATGCAAACTGTTAAAATACTTCTTACAAGTGCAGCCACCAAGATTCAGTAGACACTGGCCTACAAAAAATTGGTCCTTTCCTGTGTCAGACAGAGCTCAAAGAGGCAAATCCAGACGCCCTAGGGATTCCAGATACCGGGCACAAGATTCATACAGGTCAAAGCAATGGGGCACTTCTACCACCAAATCTGGAGGAGATGAAGCGCAAACCTACAGAAAACAATCCCAATGACTTCCCTCTGCCTACAGCAAGCACTTATCTTTTGGCAGCACCCATACGGGGAAAGTTAGCACCTTTTGCTCAAAATTGGCAGTTAATAAGCCAGGACAAGTGGGTACTAAACATAGTATCACAGGGATACAGATTCCATTTCCACATACTGCCAATGGCAAATGGTTGGCCAGATTTGCCAAAAAATCAATGGGCAGAGGCACAAAAACAGGTTACGTCCCTCATGAATATGGGGGCCATTCAGCCAGTACCAGAACAGGAAAAAGGACAAGGTTTTTACTCAAGACTGTTTTTGGTACCCATAAAGGACAAGGCCTGGATTTATCAATTTTGAACACATATCTGGACATTCCAAAATTCAAAATGCTGACTTTGCAGCAGCTTCTGCCCATGCTGGGCAGGAATGCTTAGCTGGTGACACTAGACCTAAAAGAGGCATACCTGCATGTCCCAATAAGATAATTGTGCAGAAGATACCTCATATTCAAGGCTGGCTTAATGCGTTACCAATTCTCTGCACTGCCCTTTGGCTTAACTACTGTGCCCAGGGTCTTTACAAAGTGCCTGGCACCAGTAATTGCTTTTTGCAGACAAAGTATACAAATATATCCTTACTTAGACGACTGTCCCATTCAAGCAGAGAACAAGGACATTTTTCATTGACACCTGGCATTTGTGAAATGGCTTCTAACATGCCTAGGGTGCACAGTAAACAAAAAGAAATCACAACTGATACCCTCTCAAAATATAACATTCATGGGTGCAAGCTTGAATACAACTGCCCAGATGTTTTACCTCACGCCAGACAAGCAAAGGCAGCTGAATACTTACTTCAAACTGATGGCAACAAAAACCCCGTTATCTGCAAGACAAATTCTGCAGGCTCTGAGCTTCATGGCATCCTGCATCCTACTGATTCCATATGCAAGATTGCATATGAGGAAACTTCAATGGTACCTGAAAAGTTTATTTGATCAACATTCTCACAGTCTGGAAGCAGTGATTCCTCCAATTCCCTGCCTACAACAGGAGTTTCTATGGTGGGCAAAGGCATGCCAAACCTTAACACCAGATGCCTCGGATTATGCCTGGGGAGCCCACGTGGCAGGAAGATGCATTCAGGGCATATGGACCCCAAAACAAATGCATCTACATATCAACCAGAAAGAGATGCTAGCTGTTCACAATGCCCTAACAGCCTTCAAGGACTTACTTCATCCAGGACAACTACTGATAAAGACGGACAACACCACAGTCATGTGGTATATAAACAAGCAAGGGGGCACACACACTCATACCCCCTTTGCAGATTAGCCATGGCACTGTGGACACAGCTTTGACCTACCAAATACATCTTCAAGCTCAATTCCTGCCAGGAAAACAAAATACACTGGCAGACTATTTAAGCAGAAACCTTATGTATCCTCACGACTGGAAACTAAATCCACAAGTCTTCAGCATGATAACAGAGAAATGGGGGAGCCCAGACATAGATCTATTTGCCTCTCCTCAAAATTATCAATTGAAAAGATTCTGCACAAGGACTTAACACAGACAAGCATGGAAAGTGGACGCCCTATCCTTCAGCTGGAAAAACCTATCCGTTTACGCCTTTCCTCCTCTGTCTCTTCTCCCCAAGGTCCTCCTAAAAGTCAGACAAGAGAAACCAAAGATTATACTAATTGCCCCCTGACTGGCCCCGCCAGTACTGGTACCCAATCCTAAGGAACTTGTCTCAATATCCAGCTTAGACCTTACCTCAAAGACCTCAACTACTGTCCCAGCAAAACAATCAGATCCTGCACAATCAACTACAGACACTGAACCTGGCAGCATGGCTGATCATGTAGTTATACAAACACCTTTCAGTAGAGCTATGATGGATGTCATTTTAGAAGCCAAAAGGCCTAGTACTAGAAAATCTTATGCTGACAAATGGAAGAGATTCTGTACTTGGAATCAAGCGCAAGGAACTAATACAGCAGAACCAAATATTCCTCAGATGTTACAATACTTAACTGAGATGCTTGACAAAGGCCTATCTTTCTCATCAATTAAAATCCATGCCTCTGCCATTTCAGCTCATTACAGTACAGAGCCACCAATCTTTTCTCATCCTTTACTAAAGCAGTATCTTAGAGGAGCCAAAAATGTAAGGCCTCCTAGAAGATCACCATTACCTCCATGGGACCTCAATTATGTGTTGGAAAAGCTCACCCTGTCTCCATTTGAACCAGCTGCTACCGCCGATATAAAGTTCTTATCATGGAAAACAGCTCTGCTACTAGCAATTACTTCAGCAAGAAGAGTTTCAGAGCTACAGACCCTCATGGCTGTAGAGCCTTTTATCATATTTTACCCAGACAGGATGTCTCTGAGGACAGATCCTACTTTTATGCCTAAGGTGGTTTCCAGTGTGGCTCTTAACCAAACAATTCATCTGCTAACCTTTTTATCCAAATCCGCAGAACAAGGGGGAGAGAGTTCTGCATTCCTTGGACGTACACAGACAGCTAAGATTCTACTTGAGCAGGACTAAAGCTCTAAGAAAAACTGAGCAATTAATGGTGTCATATGCTGCAGGATCAGAAGGAAAGGCTATTTCAAAGTAGACAATTTTAAAGTGGATAAGCCCCTGCATCTGTTTCTGCTATCTACACCATGGTAAACCTGTGCCCAAGGGCATTAGGTCTCATTCCAGCAGAGCTGCTGCTACTTCAGCAGCCTTTCTCAGAGGAGTACCAACCAAAGACATTCTAGAGGCTGCTACTTGGAGTTCTTTTCACACCTTTACAAAGCATTATCATTTGCCTCTCTACTCTAAGTCTAGGGCAGGCTTTGCCACTGTAGTTCTGCAGGGCCTTATAGCCTCACCTAATGTTGTTTAGCTCCAGCCTCCCAACCATAGCTTTGGGATTCTACCCAAATGTAGTGACTGCAACAGTGAAACATGAAGAACATAGTACAGTTGTGTACACTTACCATAAATGTAGATGTTCAAGTGTATTCACTGTTGCAGTCCAGGTTACCCTCCCGCCATCCCCCTGTCGTTCTGGAATTTATCTTTCCTTCTGCATCTTCTACAACCTATGTGGTGTATTTGCTTGTAGTTGAAGGTAAAGTTTATATTGCTGCATGTATGTATATAAATATATATATATATATATATATATCTATCTATATCTATCTATATATATATATATATATATCTATATATATATATTTTTTTTTTTTTTTTTGTTTTTTGGGGGCACCTGACATCGGGGGCAAGAAAAACTAAAGAAAATGGCGTCGGCTGCATGTTTTATACCCCTGACGACCTGATGTCATGGAAGAGAAGAAAGCAACCGACGCAGGACCCAAGACTTTGGAATTCAGGCTGACTGAGGGCAACCTGCCAGCAGATTACCCAAATGTAATGACTGCAACAGTGAATACACTCTAAAATCTACATTTATGGTAAGTGTACACAACTGTACTTTGTCTGTAAACCCAGAGTTCCCTTTTCATCCCCCTCTTTCCTCTCAGAAACTCTTCACAGATTCTTCAGATGTGGGATGGAGAGCAGCTTTTGGCTTCCTAAAGGTACAAGGAGTGTGGTCGCCTCTTCAGCAGAAGGAGCACATCACTGTCAGAGATGAAAGCTCTTCTGCTGGCTCTTCCATCTTTTCATTCTTGTTTTTGTCCAGGGCCTCTCAAGGTATTCACAGACAGTACCACAGTGTTGTGGTATATAAACAAACAGGGAGGAACAAAATTGTATCTTCTTTGCTGTTTTTTTCTTCCGGCATGAGATCTTGTATCATGTGACTCTTCAGACAGTTTAAATCCCTTCCAATAAGAACATTCTGGCAGGCACACTGAGCAGGTCCTTAACTCAGTGCCATGAGTGGATGCTTCACAAGGATGTTTTCTGGACATTGTCCCCCAGTGGGGTGCTTCTGAAGTACATCTGTTTGCCTCCCCTCTGAACAGATAGCTTCCTCTATTTTGTGGCAGAGTTCCATGTCCTTTGGTGTGAAAGGTGGTTATCCTCTCTTTTTCTTAGAAGGGGATATTTCTTGATGCATTTCCTCCCCTTTCTCTCATTCCAAAAGTCCTGTTCAGAATTCAACAGGATGCTCCCAAAGTCTTGTTGGTGACTCTATTTTGGCTAAGACAGCATTGGTTCCCTCTTCTACTTTTAGTCAAGGGCAGTCATCCCAAGTTACCTCACAGGGTGGGACTACTCGCACAAGCCGAGATCTATAATTCTTCCCCACCTGTCCACTCTTCAGCTGACACTGTGTGTGATAGGATTTTGATTCCTCATGGACACCTTTTTTTTCTGATGAGGTGCTGAAGGTCCGGCAGGAGGCCAGGGAACCTACTACTAGGAATTCCTCCTTATCCAAATGTAAGAGGTTTTCGATTTGGTATCTTTCTTCTAACCTGGAGCCACTTACTGTGGTTGTTCCTTTAGTTCTCTCTTATTTGTGTGAGTTGCTCAATGCTAGTTTGGCCTATTCTTCTATTAAGGCTGACTTATCAGCTGTGTCTGCTTGTCTGCCTTTGCCTTTGTCTGCTCCTTAGCTTCTATATTTAAAGCTAAATAATTCCTTCAAGGCTTCCTTCACATTGTACATCCCAGGAAGCCTGTTCCTCCTCCCTGGGATCTTAATTTTGTTTTGGCGAAGCTGACTTAAGGTGCCTTTGAGCCTGCTGTTTCAGCTTCCTTGCAGCATTGTTCTTGGAAGACGGTCCTTTTGTTAGCTCCTACTTCTGCCAGATGGGTGTCTGAGCTGCAAGCCTTTATGGCTTGTCCCCCTTTTTTGATATTTCATAAGGACAGGGTGTCCTTGCTTACTAATCTTTTTATGCCTAAGGTGGTCAGTGGGTCGTTTCTTAATCGGTCTATTCATTTGCCTACTTTTTTCCCCTCTCGGCAGTCTCCCTTTGAGGGGATGCTGCATGCTTTGGACATGCATAGACGACTCAGATTTTATTTGGATAAGTCTAAGGCTGTTAGAAAATTATCAGTTTGTTTCTTTTCATCCTAGGCCCTTAGGATTAGCAGTATCCAAGCAAACAATTTCTTTTTGCTGTACATTTCATGGTAAGAGTCCTCCTTCTGTAAAGGCTCACTGTACTAGAGCTGTGGCTTCTGGTGCTTTTTTTCAAGTTCTTAGCTACTAATTCTGTTCTTGAACCAGCTAGCTGGACTTATGTGTATACTTTCACCAAGCAGTACAAGTTGTGTGGTATCCCCAGAGTTAGAACTGGTTTTGCTAGGGTCATTCTTCATGGCTTCTTAAGAGAGCTCTACTGCTCCTTCCTCCACCCAAGTTTTTTATTGAGCTTTGGCACTCTCCAATATGTTAAGAATACTGCAACCAGTAAATGGAAGGCCATAGTACAGCTGTGTAAAATCTTACCATAAAAGTAGGTGTCCTTTCCTTCACTGTTGCAGTATTCATTCCCTCCCTCCTTCCCCCTAGTCCTTTTCCTTCCTTGATGCATTGGTTACCTCCTGAGTTTCCTTAGACTGGTGTTCCTGGGTCAATCAGTTCTGAGGATGGTACGTCCAGATGTCACCTTTATGCCCTACGCAGCTTGACTTAGGCTTTGGTATACTGGTCGACATTGGGCATCCACAGCAGGGAATCCCATGCATTAAGAATACTGCAACAGTGAAGAAAAGGACATCTACTGTTATGGTAAGATTTTACACAACTGTACTTTCACTTAATATTCCTCTGTCTTTCTCTGCGCCTGTACTCTTATCAATCCCTGATAGGTAGGCAGTGTCTAGTCCATAGTTCTAATGTTTACTTGGCCTCTTTCCATTCTGTAACAACCTTTCCCTCTCTATTATTTGCTCCCAATAACTTGGTTCCTTTACCAGTTTTTCTCCAATAAATTCCAGCCCCCTCTTACATATTTTCTGTACCCCTAATTGCAGTCAACCCTACTGGCAAAATCTCCTTTCTTCTTTCTCATGTTGCCTTGGTTCTTAGAATTCTTTCTGCTACGTTTTGAATAGACTGTTTTGTATGACTGTTATTCTTAATCCAAAATTCCAATCTTTCCTTATTTCTTGAATTTCCCCCGTCATCATCATTGTCCCTTTCTACTTTGTATTTTAGCTTTCTGCTTGTGTTACGTAAATGAGCCTTAACTGTGTAGCTCTAAAATATCCCTTCAAATTAGGTAATACTAATCAACCTTGTTCTGATCGAAGGATCAACTTATCCCACTTGCCCCTTGGTCTCTTCCCCTCCCAGATACTGTACTAGTTGATTAAAAAATATGCCTGATGTGTGTATAAAACTAAAAGGACCAAAAACATTTTCACTGCTTGTATCTTGCCTGATGTGTGCATAAAACTAAAAATATACCAAATGTGTGTATAAAACTAAAAGGACCAAAAACATTTTCACTGCTTGTATCTTGCTGTCTATATCCATAAACAGGAGCTTCCAGTTTCTCAGTTTTGTATTACATTTTGAGGGCATACTCCCTCTTATTCCAGAAAAAAAGACCTAAGATGACACATTTGTTGCTTTTATTGTTTGTCAGTATTTTTTTATTTTACCTTGTGTATACTTTTTGGCCTCATTTGACCATGACCTCCAACACACAGTTGTGCAGTTTGCTGGCAGGAGTGAAGTGACTTGGAATAGGGTTCAACACTTCTAAACCCCCGAGCTCATGGTGCTCTGCTGGAAAGGAGAAGACTAATCTCTTCAATAGTGCGAAGAGTGTCGCTACGAATAGTGGAAGCATATCTGGATCATGTGCTTCTGTATCACTACTGCAGTATTCATAACTGAATTGATATCCTGCCAAGGATGGCCCAGTGTCCATAGCATAAAGGTTACATACTGACACACACTTAGAACTTCTTTGCCACCTATCCGAATGCCATCTTTGAACATTGGTCTTGAATGCCTTTCTGCTGTGCTGGTTACCAAGCCGTGTTTTAAACAAATGCCCTGTTGTGTTTTCTCATCTTTCTTTTTTATTTAGTGCTAATTGGGTTCATGTCCTCCAGAAAGGGAAAATGTCAGTGTTAGAGGCAGATTCCCGATAAAAACCATCACGATGAGTGTCTCTTCTTTGGTGCCCACAGTCATACACTTTGCTTTATCTGTCAGGCATTTGTGCCCAAGATCCTTTGTAGTAGTCTCTCCTTCTTGTCCGTACACCTGGAAAACCAACTTAAGTTGTTGGCTTAAGGTGTTATGGCAGAATCTTCTTGTCCGGTTGGGCAGCTGTTTGCCAAGAAGGCTAAAAAACTTAATCTGATCTGGCTGTTGTCCAGCCTCCCCTGGATGTCTCTCTTGAGGCTGGTGAAAGCCAGGAGGGGGCTGTCTGGTGGTTATTTCGGATTCCTCTGCCATGACCCCATCAGACACTGGCATGGATCCGGCTTCTCGCATGTTCTCAGAGGCATTTCAAACATATGTACTCAACTTTGAGGTAGAAATCTCAGCTGATTATATCCAAATTGCCAAGTGGGATTTCTTAGATCTTAAAGATGAGATTCCTACAGCCATTATTGAGTCACACCAGGGGTTGGACCCTCAAGGTTTTTCTAGTGGATGTCCTTCAGAAAAAGAAACAAAAAAATAAAGCACATTTCCCTTGGTAAGGATCCCCAACATGAATGGCAGAATTTCACTCACGGTTTATTTAATGCTTTGTTGTAACTGAAGCCTCCTGGGGGGGGGGTGTCTCTCCTCTTGCTTCTTCGTGGTCTTCTACTCCACTGAAAAGGACTAGGCAATTGGATTCCTCAATGAGGAACTGGAATCGGGAAGAACCTTTTGCTTACTCTTCCCATATCCCTTCCCCCTTGGACAATGGATTAGAGGAGGAGACTTCATAAGTCCAGATTTCTCCTTGGAGGAACTCTCCTTTGAGGATACCATTGCCTGCCTGTATGATGGATGATTTTAAATGGGATTGTTCTCAAGTCTGGGAGATTCAAAAAAGATTTTATGAGCTCCTACAGATGACGTTTCCCAAGCCATCTGCTGTCCCTCCTGATGTCCTTCAAGGATGCATCTGCAGTCCTTACAAATGGGTTGTCCTGTCGTCAGGCAGCCCCTCGGTCGGCTTCCAAAGTCTGGGTCTGGCTTCGGCTGGTGTCGCACTTCACCCGACGTCACAGCTGCAGCTTTTCGGGTATAAAGGCATCAGCCAACGCCATCTTCTTCAGTCTTTCTTGCCGCGTGGCGCCCGAAGCAGAAGCTGTTCGCAAGTGCCAGTCGGTCAGATCCAGAGATTACTACTACCGAATACTACTTCGAAGACTTCTAAAAAGCTAAGTACCCCGTTGGGGACTCTTTCTTGCCTCAGCCGATGTCAGAAAAAGTGAATAACTGTTTAACTTGTGGGAAACAAATACCTCATAAAGATTTCCACTCTTACTGCTTACCTTGTTTAGGCCCAGACCACGACGTAGCAGCTTGTCTAGCCTGTGCTTCTTTTAACCGACGGACGCTTAGACGTCGGTCGGAGTTTGAACAGTTTTTCGGCTCTGATTTCGCGTACATTATGCAGTCGGATCCTCAGACTTCGCAAGTTGCTAAAAACCGCAAAGAAAAGGACCGACACTCGTGGTCCGTGGTTTCGGCCGAAACCACGGTTAAGCAAACCGCGAGTGTCTCTGTTTCGGCCGAAACCGAGCAAGCGGTTCTAACTTCAGCCGAATCCCTGCCTTCTACCGAGGCCTCTTCAACCCTTCCTGATCTTCCATCAAGACAGAGTGTCCATGAGAACAAATCCTACATTTATGCCTAAAGTGGTATCCAGAGTGTCTTTAAACCAGGCTATCCACCTACCTACATTCTTCCCCAACCCACAGAACAGGGGGGAAAGACTGTTGCATACTCTGGATGTACATAGACAGTTACGCTACTACCTGGACAGAACCAAGAGCAATAGAAAAAATGACCAACTTCTGGTAGCATATGCAACAGGAAGGGAAGGAAAAGCAATTTCAAAACAGACAATTTCCAAGTGGATAGGAAATTGCATCAGATTTTGTTACTCCTACCATGGAAAACAAATTCCAGAGAACATCAGGCCTCATTCTACAAGGGCTACAGCCACTACCACAGCTTTCTTCACGAGTGGCTACCAAGGACATTATAGAGGCTGCTACTTGGACCTCCGTGCATACATTTGCCAAGCATTATAATTTACCTTTATACTCTAGATCCCGAGCAGGGTTTGTCACTGCTGTTTTGCAAGGGATCCTAACTACACCATAATTCCTTCTTCCTCCTCCCCTAGTTTGGCTATGGTATTCTACCCATTTGTAAGGACTGCAGATGCATCCTTGAAGGACATAGTACAGTTTTGTACCTACCATAAATGTAGATGTCCGAATAGGAATGCATCTGTAGTCAGGATTACCCACCCTCCTTCCCCTCTGAGGTACTCCTAGGGTATTTGCCCATCTAATAGCTAGCTGGGGGGGGATCTATTATGGTGTATTTGTTTGTATATATGTACATACATGCTTATTTCTTATGTTTGCTCTCTTCTATTTGGAAACATTGGCATTTATCCAAAATTTAGCTATCCAAAAGGGGCAACTGGCATCTGGGGCAAGAAACACTGAAGAAGATGGCGTCGGCTGATGCCTTTATACCCGAAAAGCTGCAGCTGTGACGTCGGGTGAAGTGCGACACCAGCCGAAGCCAGACCCAGACTTTGGAATCCGGCCGACCGAGGGGCTGCCTGACGACAGGACAACCCATTTGTAAGGACTGCAGATGCATTCCTATTCGGACATCTACATTTATGGTAGGTACAAAACTGTACTTTCTGGCTGCCCATCTAGATACTTTCCTGACATTGCCTGTAGCCCCTGACTCACAGCACCCTGCACCTAAGAAGCCGGATAGATTTGATAAAGTGCATAAGTAGTGCTGATTTCTTTATAAATGTCCTTTTGCTGATTCGTAGTGTCATTCTGCTCTGACAAGCCATCCAAACTGCTGCCTTCTGATAAGGATATTAGGGCTATAGAAAGGCTTTGCAAGGTTTACACTGCTGCCTTTATCCTTTAGGGCCATCGGCTACCAAACTCATATCACCAGGTATGTTTTGACTCTTCGGTTTCTAAGGTGGTTTCTGACCTTCCTGCCTGAGGGGAAAGCTTTGGCCCTTTCTGTGCTGGGCTGTACTTCAAAGTTGCATGCCACTCAGTCAGATGCAGCTATGATGCAGCCGATGCGTCTTCCAGGGCTGCTCCCTTTGGTTCATTTATGAAGCATTATTCTTGGCTTCATCTTCAAACTTTGCCTGACTAGATTGAGGTCAAACCTTTGGATAATAAAAATCTGTTTGGATCTACTGCTGCTGAACCTTTCCAGTTTTTCTAGGACGAGAACAAAGCCTAGCAGGAGCCGAAACATATTTTTTGTTTCTCCTCTTCCCAAATTTCAAAGGAATCATCCCTCTAGGCCTGCATTTGTTCATAACAATCCCATCCTCTTCCTAGGGGAAAGAAGGGTTTTAGGTGTGTGCCTCCAGCTAATTCTACTCAGATTCCAGCCACCCGGCAACCTGCTTTCCAGGGCAAGCTAGGTTCTGTTTAACCATTTGTTTCCTCCTTCCCTCGGCCTGGTTCCCTTATCCCTCCATCTGTCCCCATCTCTTCCAAATTGGCTACAAGTCGCTTCAGACTCTTGGGATGTTCGTGTTTCACTGTTGTAGTCCTGACCAATGGGTTTATCCATCTCCCAGTAGCCCTCTATCGGCCAGAATACCAAAGGTAAGTAAGAATGACATCGGTTGTCGGTTGTAAAGGACGTCAGGGTGTCCAATACAAAAGGAGGTGGCCGACATCACTTCCTCAGTCTTCCTTGCCGCAGAGCCCGAAGCAGAAGCATTTCTTGCACGAGTGCTGGTCGGCAGTTTTCCTTTTTTGTTTCCGACTACAAAGTTGAAGTCGACTACAGCTAAGTACCCCGTTGGGGATCCTCTTTCCTTGCCTTAACGAATGTCAGAAAAGGCTAATAATTGTCTTATCTGTGGAAAGCAGATTCCCCATAGAGATTTTCATTCCTATTGTATTATTTGTTTAGGCCTTGACCATGACGTTCCTAATTGTGATCTCTGTGCTTCCTTTAATCCGTGTACTATTCGTCGTTGGGCTAAGCTTTTAGCTAAACATTTTGGAGTTTGGCCTAAGTTTGTTGGTATGGCGTCTGCTGGTCTTCAGGCTTTGGATTTCCCCAAGAAGCATAAGGTTAAGGACCGTGACAGGCTCCCGAAGGTCAAGTCCTCGGATGAAGTTAAGTTGGTCGTCAGTCATGCGGTAGCCAGTGAGGCATTTTTGCAGCCCCTGCAGCCCACAGATTTTCAACCGCAGGCCTCGGCTAAGACCATTTCAGAGGCCCCCAGGCCTTCAGCTTTCATTTTGCTTTCTGACCTTCCACCTGTTGCCTCTTCAGCTGGATCCGGAGCTGCTAAGCTGACTCCAGTATCCAAAGCCTCCGTTCTTCGTTCAGACAGCAAGCTCATACCAACGACTTCAGCTGCAACTTCGGCGGTTGCCAGGCCTCCTGAGTCTTTCAGACTTGCAGGTAAATCTTCCAGTCGTAAGCCTGTGAACTAACAGGCTCCAGTTTCCTCTCATTCCCCTCATTTTCAAATGGTTAAAATGCCTGATGACCTTTTGACTCTTGTTAGGGTTTCACAGCTTCCTCCTTCAAACAGAGGTAGGGATGTCTCTCTTCTGGCTTTGTCTTATTCAGGTTCTGATACCTCTAGCATTTATGTTGATGAAGAAGTTTCTCAAGCTTTCCTTTCCTTTTGAGGATTGAGATGCAGAGGAGTCCATTCCTTCTACTTCTCCTCCAGAAGATTTCTCTTTTGGTGATACTTTAAATACTCTCAGGGAGCATTTTAAATGGGAAAGTCAGGATTATCCCCTTTCTAAGAAAAGAATTAGGGAGTTTTTGGATTTGCCTCAGCATAAACCTTTGGCTATTCCACCTGTGTTGGAGGTTGATGATGTTTTTCTGGAAAATTCCTAGACTTCAAATTCGGTTCCTCCTGCTCCCAGGAAACCTGACTGGTACTATAGAGTCCCTGATTCTCATTTGTTTCTTTGCAGGAATCTCTTGGCTGATCCAGAGGTTATTTCTCAAGGCCCTAAAGGAGTTAAGGCCACTGTTACTAAAAATCCTGTTCCTTCTGACAGGGAATCTAGGGACCAAGATAGGCGGGGTAAAAAGGTTTATACCTTTGCCACTCTTGCTGTTAGGTCTACTAATTGTCTATTTCATATGCTGAAGTACCAGCAGCACACCTTGGAAGCTATTAAGTCTAGGATAGCAAGTGTGCCTCTGTTGGCTGAGAGTAAGGATATGCAGGATTTGCTGAATTCTGCCAGTCTTGTCAATAAACATTCATTACATTGTGGTTTTGACATTCTAGAAGCCTCCTGTAGGGCTACAACTACTGGCTCTGTTATTAGAAGGCATGCTTGGCTCAGGGAGCAGCCCCTACCAGAGCCTGTCAAGGCTAAGCTTTTAGATGTACCTTTGCATAAGGACAGTCTTTTTGGCAGCAAAGCAGAGGAAGTGCTGAAGAAGATGGAGGGCAAGGCCAAGTCTATGCAGACAGTTAGACTTTCTGCAAGTTCAGCCTCCTCACTTTAGCAGGAGTTACCCTTCTAAGAGTTGGACATTCCCTGATACCAGCAGACAGAACCGTTCTAGGACTAGAGGTTACAAATCTTCTAGGGGACAGGTGGCGACCCCTCAAATGTCGGGAAGTTCTAAGCCTGCATCTCAATCTAAACATTCTCAATGACGCTGTCCAACTTCTGCCTGATGTCTTCAAGGATGCATCTGCAGTCCTAACATATGGGTTGTCCTGCCTCAGGCAGCCCTTCGGTCGGCCGGATTCCAAAGTCTGGGTCTGGCCTCTGCTGATGTCGCACTTCACCCGACGTCATAGCTGCTGTCAATTGGGTATAAAGGCATCAGCCGACGCCATTTTCCTCAGTCTTTCTTGCCGCGCGGTGCCCAAAGCAGAAGCTGTTCGCAAGTGCCGGTCGGTCAGAACCAGAGATTACTACTACCGAAGACTTCTAAAAAGCTAAGTACCCCGTTGGGGACTCTTTCTTGCCTCAGCCAATGTCAGAAAAAGTAAATAACTGTTTAACTTGTGGGAAACAAATACCTCATAAGGATTTCCACTCTTACTGCCTTCCTTGCTTAGGCCCAGACCACGACGTAGCAGCTTGTCTAGCCTGTGCTTCCTTCAACCGACGGACACTTAGACGTCGGTCGGAGTTTGCAGAGGAGTTTTTCGGCCCCGCTTTTGCTTACAACATGCCGTCGGAGACTCCGACTTCACAATTAGCTAAAAAGCGTAAGGAAAAGGACCGACACTCGCGGTCCGCGGTTTCGGTCGAAACCACGGTTAAGCCAACCGCGAGTGTCTCGGTTTCGGCTGAAACAGAGCCCTCGGTTCTTCCTTCGGCCGAAAGCATGCCTCCTACAACCAAGGCCTCACACAGCATGGCTGAATCTGCTAGTGGAATTCCACCTGCTGTTGCAGGTTCTCAGGATTTATCAGATACTATTGCTTTAGACATATCTACTCCTGCACGTGGAGCTGCTAGACCCCCTGCATCTATGTCTATCAAGGCTTTTTCTAGGGCTAAAGCAGCTAAATCTTCTAAGGCCTTGCCTGCTAAAACCCCCTCACACAGGCCTACCTCTAGTTCCCAAATGCTCAGCCTGGCAAAGGATGTCATTTCTTTGATCAGGGGATCCCAACCTCACCCTGACAGGGCCTCTCATCCCCCTCCAGAGAAGAGGCCTAGAGCAGAGCCCCCTGAGCCAGTTTCAACAGATTATTCCTCGGATGATTCAGAAAACTCAAATCCTCCAGAAGGGCCTTATTCTCCATATGAGGACTCTGATGCAGAAGACTCCATTCCTTCTGCCTCTCCTCCTGAGGAATTTTCTTTTGGGGAAACCTTACATGCTATGAGAGAGCATTTTCAATGGCAGGGCCAGGATTTTTCAGATTCAAGGAAAAGGCTAAGGACCTTTTACATTTACCACAGCATAGGCCTTTAGCCATTCCTCCAGTACTAACAGTTGTGGATGATGCATTTAATGATGCTTGTACTGCCCCTGACTCTCTTCCCCCGGCCCCTGCTAAGCCCGACAGATACTACAGGGTCCCGGACACACACTATCATTTGTATAAGGCTCCTATTGCAGATCCTGAAACTATTTCACAGGGCCCCAAAGCTGTAGCAGCTGCCTCTGCCAAAAACCCCCTCCCCTCTGAAAGAGAATCTAGAGCATTAGAGAGATGGGGTAAAAAAGTTTATACTTCTGCTACTCTTTCGGCTAGGGCCTTAAACTGTCAATTCCACATGATTCAGTATCAGGAATTTTTGTTAGATCAGCTAAATAAAAAATTGTCCTCTCCTGAACCTATAGACCGTACGTCCCTTCAGGATTTGGTACATAACACTCAGCAGGTCAGTAATTATTCCTTAAAATGCGGCTATGATGCACTGGAGGCTTCCTTTAGATCAGCTATGACTGGTACAGTGATCAGAAGGCATGCATGGTTAAAAGAGCAATCCTTACCAGACCATGTAAAGTCAAAGCTCCTAGATGCTCCCATGGAGAAACAAAGTTTGTTTGGCTCCCCTGCACAGCAAGTGTTAAAGAAGGTGGAAGAAAAAGCAAATCTGTCCAAACAGTCAAGGATTTCCTACAGGTCCAGCCTCCGAGGTTTAGTAGAAATTGGCCTACGAAGAATTGGTCCTTTCCAGACACCTCCAGAGCACAGAGAGGCAGAAATAGGCGCCCAAGAGGCAGAGGTCAATCCAGAGGTGCCTACAGGGGACGTCAGTGGCAGCCTAACAACCAGAGAAGTACTGCCACAGATCCAGCTACTACCACTTCCACAGGACAGTCACAGTGACTTGGCTCTGATACCGCCTACCAGGGAACAACTGCAAGCACCCTTAGGTGGAAAGCTAGCCTTATTTTCAGTAAACTGGCATTACATTACAGGAGACAAATGGATTTTACAGACAATACACAAAGGCTACAGGTTTCACTTCCATACTCTACCAAGAAAGAGAGGAATGCCAAACCTACCACCAAACCAAAAAACAAACGCTCTAGGACAAATCAACCACTTACTAAGGATGAGAGCTATAGAAAAGGTACCGTCTGTGGAACAAGGACAAGGATTTTACTCCAGGCTTTTCCTGGTACCAAGAAAAGAAAACCAATGGAGACCTATTCTCGACCTGTCCGCTCTGAACACATATCTCATTGTTCCAAAATTCAAAATGCTGACCCTACAGCAACTTCTTCCCATGTTGGGCAAGGAGTCTTGGCTGGTGACTCTAGATCTCAAGGAGGCATACCTGCACGTCCCTATACGACCAGATTGCAGAAGATACCTCAGATTTCTTGCAGGATCAGAGCATTATCAATTCCCAGCATTGCCCTTTGGCTTATCTACTGCGCCCAGAGTATTCACGAAATGCCTGGCATCAGTAATTGCTCATTGCAGGCTTCAGGGAATTCAAATTTACCCATACCTGGACGACTGCCTGATACAAGCGGACAACAAGATTAAATTAAGAAAAGATTTGGAAAAGGTTATTCACCTACTGCAAGCCTTAAAAGTCAAGGCTGGTACCATCCCAAAGGATAACATTCTTGGGTGCAGAACTGGACACATCAAATCAAAAGGCATTTCTCACAGCAGAAAAGCAAAAGCAACTACCACTCTATTTCATGACATTAACGACGCAGAACCAGCTTACAGCAAGGAAAGTCCTGCAAGCCCTGGGTTACATGGCATCCTGCATAATTTTAATTCCACATGCCAGACTACATATGAGGAAGTTGCAATGGTACCTAAGGAATTTATGGTCTCAGCACAAGCACAGCCTAGAAACCCAAATTCCAATAATTCCATGCCTGAAGCAAGAATTCCTGTGGTGGGCTCAGGCCTGTCAGTTGAACAGAGGACTGCCTTTCCACAGCCCTCACCCGAACCAGACTATCACCACGGACGCCTCAGACCTCGGTTGGGGGGCACACATGGCGGACAATTGTATACAAGGCCTATGGACACAAGACCAGCTGAACCTACACATAAATCAAAAAGAGATGCTGGCAGTGAAACGGGCAATTCAGACATTCAGACCGTTTCTTCAACAGGGTCATTTGCTGATAAGGACGGACAACACCACAGTCATGTGGTATATCAACAAACAGGGAGGCACACACTCATATCCTCTATGCCGGATGGCAATGGACCTGTGGAATGTGGCCCTGAACCTCAACATTCAGCTCCAGGCCATATTTGTGCCAGGAAAAGAAAATATACTAGCAGACACCTTAAGCAGAACTACCACGGATGCCCACGAATGGATGCTGCATCCAGTCATCTTCAAATCCATTACAAAGAAATGGGGGATACCAGAAATAGACCTGTTCGCATCACCACACAATCACCAATTGAGGAAATTCTGCACAAGGACATACCACCCACTTGCTTGGAAGGTGGACTCCCTATCCTTCAGTTGGGAAAACCTGACAGCATATGCATTCCCACCTCTTCCTTTGATGCACAAAGTGCTACTGAAGATCAAAGAAGAACACCCAAGGATCATCCTGATAGCTCCAGACTGGCCGAGGCAGCATTGGTACCCGCTACTGAGGAGTATGTCTCTGGCACACGCATGGCCTTTACCTCTAGTTCCTTTACTGCTAACACAGAACAACTACAAGATTCTGCATCCAAACTTGAAAACACTGCAGCTAGCTGCTTGGAATATTACATAAAACAAAATAACCCAGATTTATCTTAGCGGGTTAAAGACATTATCCTGGAGGCTCGCAGACCCTCCACAAGGAAAACTTATTCAGCCAAATGGAAAAGATACCTCATTTGGAGTGCAGCAAAAGGAGAAAATGTATCATTAGCAAACATAGCTAACATCCTGGAATATTTAGCAGAGCTTTTCCACAATGGCCTGTCTTACTCCTCCATTAAGATTCATGCATCAGCAATTTCAGCAGAATACAACATGGATCCACCAGTCTTCTCTCATCCTCTACTCAGGCAGTTTCTGAGAGGAATTAAGAATGTAAAGCCTCCAAGGAAGCCACCTTTGCCTACATGGGACCTTAACTTTGTGCTAGAAAAGTTAACACTTCCCCCTTTTGAACCAGCAGCAACAGCAGAATTACAGTTCTTATCTTGGAAAACTGCTTTCCTGCTTGCAATCACTTCAGCAAGAAGGGTTTCTGAATTACGGGCATTAATGGCAGTACAGCCCTTCCTGATCTTCCATCAGGATAGAGTGTCCTTGAGAACGAACCCTACTTTTATGCCAAAGGTGGTCTCCAGGGTGTCATTGAACCAAGCAATCCACCTACCAACATTCTTCTCCAACCCACAGAACAGAGGGGAAAGACTACTACATACCTTGGATGTGCACAGGCAATTGCGCTACTATCTGGACAGAACCAAGAACAATAGAAAAACTGACCAGCTTCTGGTAGCATATGCAACAGGAATGGAAGGAAAAGCAATTTCAAAACAGACAATCTCAAAATGGATAGGAAATTGCATTAGATTTTGTTACTCTTTTCATGGAAAGACAACTCCAGAAAACATCAGACCTCACTCCACAAGGGCTACAGCCACTACTACAGCTTTCTTACGAGGAGTGGCTACCAAAGACATTTTAGAGGCTGCTACTTGGAGCTCCGTGCATACATTTGCCAAGCATTATAATCTACCTCTATACTCCAGATCCCGAGCAGGTTTTGCCACTGCTGTTTTGCAAGGGATTTTAGCTACACCATAATCATCTTAGTGCCTTCTCCCCCAGTTTGGCTATGGTATTCTACCCATATGTTAGGACTGCAGATGCATCCTTGAAGGACATAGTACAGTTTTGTACCTACCATAAATGTAGATGTCCGAGAGGTATGCATCTGCAGTCAGGATTACCCACCCTCCTTCCCCTCTGTGGTACTCCTAGGGTATTTGCCCATCTTGTAGCTAGCTGGGGGAATCTATTATGGTGTATTTGTTTGTATATATGTATATACATGTTTATTTTTGTTTGCTCTCTACTGTTTGGAATCATTTGCATTTATCCAAATTTAGCCTTCCTAGAGGGCACCTGGCATCTGGGGCAAGAAACACTGAGGAAAATGGCGTCGGCTGATGCCTTTATACCCAATTGACAGCAGCTATGACGTCGGGTGAAGTGCGACATCAGCCGAGGCCAGACCCAGACTTTGGAATCCGGCCGACCGAAGGGCTGCCTGAGGCAGGACAACCCATATGTTAGGACTGCAGATGCATACCTCTCGGACATCTACATTTATGGTAGGTACAAAACTGTACTTTCTTGCTTGCCCGGAGAGTCCTTTAGTGGGAAGGTTGGCCCTTTTTGCAAATGTCTGGGCCACCGTCATGGACGACGAATGGGTACTCAGAACTGTATCCCTAGAACACAAGTTTCCTTTCCGCACCTTTCCATTACCCAAAGGATTCCCAGACACTCCTCCAAACCAAAGGGCAGAAGTAGAAAAGCAAATTTTGTCTCTGTTACACCTGGGAGTAATAGAATCAGTTCCTACTCAGCAGGTAGGCCAGGGTTTCTATTCCAGACTTTTCCTAGTTCCAGAAAAAGAAGGCACCTGGCGACCTATCCTAGATTTATCCATCCTGAACTCTTTCTTGATAATTCCCAAGTTCAAAATGCTCACTCTGCATCAGTTGCTGCCAGTGTTAGAAAAGGATTCCTGGCTGGTGATGGATCTCAAAGAAGCTTATCTGCACATCTCTAACGGGAAAAGTTGCAGGCAATACCTTCGATGTTCTTTGTTTTTCACTGTTGCAGTCATCACATTTGGGTTATCTGCCTGCAGGTATCCCTCATCCGGACTGAATACCAGAGTCTTGGATTCCTGCGTCGGATGCTGTCTCTTCTTTCATGATATCAGGTCATCAGGGGTATAAAACATGCAGCCGACACCATTACATCAGTCTTTCTTGATGTGCGGTGCCCAAAGCAGAAGCAGTTCGGAAGTGCCAGTCAGCCGACTTATGAAATTTTCGTTTTCGAGTTTCAGAACCGAAGTCTTAAAAAAAAAGATAAGTACCCCATTGGTGATCTTTTTTCTTGCTCCAACCAATGTCAGTAATAGTTAACAATTGTCTTACCTGTGGAAAGTAAATACCTCATAAAGATTTTCATTCGTACTGCATTTCTTGCTTAGTCTCAGACCACGACGTCCCTCGCTGTCGGTTTTGTGCCTTGTTCAACCCCTGGACTACTCGTCGTGTTATCTTTGCAGCACATTATTTTGGTACTCTGTATAACTACCCAGAAATGGCTTTGTTAAGCCATCCTACTACCGATCTTCCGAAATAAAACGTAAAGATAAAGACAGAGACAGACCGCATAGGTCCAGAACTGCTGACGACGCTTCTGTTAAGCTAGTCACCAGTCCAGTCCGCCGGTACTCAGTGAGGCACTTTCACAGCCCCTGATACCTGCTGCCTTAGATTTGAAGGCCTCTAAGACCCATTTGGAGTCTGGTATGCCGCGAGATGCTTCTTCGACTATGGAACTTGCGGATGTCTCTACCTTGAATGGGTCCGGAGCCGCTGTTCAGGCACTGGCTTCTGAGGGTGTATTCAGGCCTACAGACTTGCATTTTAAACCGACGCCATCTTCATCCAAGCCTGAAACTCGATCCACGCCTAGAAAACAGACGTCCAAACCGCATACTCAGGCCCATATGCCTAAAACACAAATGCTTACAATGGCCAAAGACCTTATTACCTTAATTAGGGGAAGCCAGCCTTCCCCCTCTAAGAGACCTAGAACTGATTTTCCTTCTGATTCTTCTGATCAGGAATCTGATATTTCTGTTCCTTCTGATGACCAGGATTTGCCCTTATCTACCTATGAGGATTCTGATGCAGAGGATTCCATTCCCTTTGCTTCCCCTCCAGAAGATTTTTCTTTTGGTGAAACCTTGCACACTCTTAGGGAGCATTTCCACTGGGAAAGCCAAAATTACTCTGACTCCAAAAAGAGGCTTAGGGAATTCTTACTCCTTCCTCAACACGGGCCTTTAGCTATCCCTCCTGTTCTGAACATTGTAGATGATGCTTTCTTGGAATCTAGCCTTTCCCCAGACATTTTACCCTCAGCTCCCAGAAAACCTGACTGGTATTACAGAGTACCTGACTCTCACAAGTTCTTGTTCAAGAATCCTATTGCGGATCCAAAGACCATTTCCCAAGGACCAAAAGGCATTAAGGCTACTGATGCCAAAAATCCTACCCCTTCTGATAGAGATTCCTGGCCTTTGGACAGATGGGGTAAGAAGGTATACACTTCCGCTACTTTGGCCATTATGGCTTTAAATTGCCAGTTTCATATGTTAAAGTACCAGCAGCATATTATGGGACTACTTAAACAGAAAATGATGTTGATTCCTGACTGTGCTGAACACACATAATTACAGGATTTAATGCATTCTGCAGAACAAGTTGGTAAACATACTTTGCAATGTGGTTTTGACTCTTTAGAAGCCTCTTGCAGGGCTGCTGTCACTGGGTCTGTACTTAGAAGGCATGCTTGACTTGAGGAGCAAAACTTGCCAGATCATGTTAAAGCTAAATTACTGGATGCTCCCTTAAACCAAGACCGCCTGTTTGGCAACAAAGCAGAAGTCATCCTCAAAAGGATGGAGGAAAAAGCTAAATCTATGCAAACTGTTGAAGATTTCCTAGAAGTACAGCCTCCCAGGTTTAGTAGGCATTGGCCTGCAAAGAATTGGTCCTTTCCAGTCTCTTCCAGACCTTCTCAGTCCAAACCCAGGAACAGCAGACCACCCAGGTTGCAGTCTCCGGCCGTGCACAGGCCTAAGCAGTAGGTGCTCCCACTTCCGAAGCAGGGAGTAGTAAGTCACCCCCCCCCCCACGGAAAAATGGCACAGTGACTTACCCTTAGCCCTTCCAAGCCCTGCTCAACTGCCTGCTCCCTTAGGAGGAAAACTCACCCTGCATGCAAAAAACTGGTAGCTCATTACCCAGGACAAATGGGTTTTAAATATAGTTTCCCAAGGATACAGATTCCACTTCCACACTCTACCAACCCCAAGCGGCCAGACCTACCCCCAAATCAGTGGGCGGAGGCCCAACAGCAGGTTCTCACTCTTCTAAGTTGCAGGGCTATTCAACTGTCCCAGCAGAACAAAGGGGACAAGGGTTTTATTCAAGACTTTTCCTGGTACCCAGAAAACACAGCTCCTGGCATCCTATCCTGGACCTCTCTATTTTAAACACCTTCCTAGTAATACCAAAATTCAAAATGCTAACACTTCAACAGCTGCTTGCCTGGTTGGCCACCTTAGACTTAAAGGAAGCTTACCTGCACATTCCAATAAGGGAATCTTGCAGGAAAAACCTACAGTTTAGGGCAGACTCCAGGCACTATCCGTTCTCTGCACCTTCCCTTTAGCTTATCTACTGCGCCCAGGGTATTCACAAAGTGTCTAGCTCCAGCCATTGCATTTTGCAGGCAGAGAAATATTCAAATATATCTGTACTTGGATGATTGTCTGATTCAGGCAGAAAGTCAGGAAATGCTATTAAAACATCTGGCTTTCGTAAAGAAACTTCTAACCTCACTGGGGTACACCATAAATGAAAAGAAGTCTCACCTAGTACCCTGCCAACAGATTGTATTCCTGGGAGCAAGCTTGAACACAACTTCCCAGATGGCTTTCCTCACTCCAGAGAAACAAGTTTGACAACTTACTTCAAACTTTTGGTCACAAAGCCCCAGCTGTCTGCAAGGAAAATTTTGCAAGCCCTGGGGTTCATGGCCTCTTGCATTCTACTAATTCCATTTGCAAAACTGCATATGAGGAAACTACAATGGTATCTAAAAAGCCAATGGAGTCAACATTCTCAGGACCTGGAATTGATGATTCCTATCATTCCTTGTATAAAGGCAGAGTTCCTTTGGTGGGCAGAGGCCTGCTACCACAACAAGGGGCTCCCTTTCACTCTACTCCCTGCCACCCAAACAACAGACGCATCAGACTATGCATGGGGGGAATCACTTAGCAGGACAGTGCATTCAGGGCAAATGGAACCCGAGACAGATGCACCTGCATATCAACCAAAAAGAAATGTTAGCTGTACAGAATTCCCTGACAGCCTTCAAAGACCGCATCCTTCCAGGACAGTTATTGGTAAAGGCAGACAACACCACAGTTATGTGGTACGTAAACAAGCAGGGTGGAACCCACTCGTACCCTCTCTGCAGACTAACCATGGTTCTGTGGAACAGAGCCTTGAGCTACCAAGTGCACCTACAAGCTCTGTTCCTGCCAGGCAAGCTAAATTCACTGGCAGACGACCTAAGCAGAAATCTCATGGCCCCCACGAATGGAAACTGGAACCAAAAATATTCAACCTCTTGAGGAACAAATGGGGGACTCCAGAGGTAGACCTGTTTGCCTCCCCTCAGAACTACCAGTTGGACAAATTCTGCACAAAGACTTCCCACAGTCAAGTTTGGAAAGTGGATGTCATGTCCTTTACCTGGGAAAGCCTCTCGGTTTATGCCTTTCCCCCTCTGCCTCTCCTCTCGAAGGTTCTGCTAAAGATCAAACAGGACAAGCCAAGGACAATACTGATTGCACCAGACTGGCCACGCCAGCACTGGTACCTCCTCTTGCGCAGTATGACACTGCTGGAACCATGGCACCTGCCTCCGACCCCTTCTCTGCTGTCCCAGCAGGTGGGCCAGATTTTGCACCCTCCGCTACAAACCCTGAACCTTGCAGCCTGGCTAATTCCATGAGCTCTCCAATAGCATCCCTCAGTAAGCATGTGCTAGACGTCATTCTGGAAGCAAGGAGGTCTAGTACTAGAAAATCCTGCGCTGAAAAGTGGAAAAGATACTGCGCCTGGTGCCAGACTCGGGGGATGGGCACAACAGTGCCCAGATTACCTCATATTCTTCAGTACCTAACAGAAATGCTCCACAAGGGCCCTATCCTTCTCGTCAATTAAAATTCATGCCTCTGCCATTTCAGCACATTGTAATACTGAGCCACACCTCTTCTCTCACCCCCTGCTAAAGCAATTCCTTAGAGGGGCTAAAAACTTAAGACCCCCCCCCCCCCAGGAGAACCCCTACTCCAGCCTGGGACCTTAACGTTGTATTGGAAAAGCTCACTCTCCCTCCCTTTGAGCCAGCTTCAACTGCAGAGTTGAAATTCCTGTCTTGGAAAACAGCCTTCCTTTTAGCCATCACTTCAACAAGAAGAGTGTCTGAATTACAGGCCCTCATGGCAGTGGAACCCTTCATTATCTTCCATACAGACAGGGTTTTCCTCAGGACCAATCCTTCCTTTATGCCCAAGATGGTGTCTAGTGAGGCCTTAAATCAGTCCATCCATTTGCCTACTTTCTTCTCTAATCCACAAAACAGTACCAAAATCCAGTAGCACCACCAAGGAATGCTCCAGTACACAAATTAGAAGAAAATATGGTTGTGAACCTGATATGTTAACATTACGAGCTCTGAGTTTTTACACATTTACAAGCTGTGTAATAGTTATGACAGCAGTATTTTATTTATTTACTATACGTTTTTAGCATGTTATGCTGATTGTCTTTAACAAAATGTAGTTTTGTTCTAAGCTTAGATCCAAGTTATTTTAAAACATGTTTTTATTACAAGTTTGTTTTTGTTACAAGTGCACTATGCAAATGGGGAGTAAGTATTGCTGTTTCATTGCCTCATTTTTAATCAGGCTGTGAATGTTGCTTCTTTAATATTATGGTTGTGAACCTGCTATGTTAACAGTACGAGTTCTGAGTTTTTAATAGATTCACAAGCTGTGTCATGGTTATGACAGCAGTGTTTTGTTTACTATAAGTTTTAATATGCTATGCTGATTGGATTTAACAAAATGTAGTTTTGTTTTAAGCTTGGATCTAAGTTATTTTAAAACATGTTTTTGTTATTCCCCATTTGCATAGTGCACTTGTAAGTGTTGCTATGTTTCATTGCCTCATTTTTTAATTGCTTAATTGCCTTTTAACTAGATTGGTTAGTTGGTTCTTGAATAGTTGTGTGTAGGAATTGTTTTCAGGATCTGAGGAAGGCACATGCCGAAAGCTCTTATCCTGTTCTTGTTTTTGTTGTATTAAAGTTCCAGTTTTATGTCTATGGTGTTGCACTCCTTTTTTGTTTTAATCCACAAAACAAAGGAGAACGAATACTGCACTCTCTGGACGTGCACAGACAACTTAGATTTTATTTGGATAGGACTAAGCCTCTGAGAAAATCTGAACAGCTGCTATTTGGCTTTGCTGCAGGGGCAGAGGGGAGGGCCATTTCAAAGCAAACCATTTCTAAATGGATAGCCCATTGCATTCATTTCTGCTACAAGCACCATGGAAAACCTACCCCACAGGGGATACGATCACATTCCACCAGGGCTGCATCTACCTCTGCAGCCTTTCTCAGAGGAGTCCCTACCAGGGACATCTAGAAGCTGCTACCTGGAGCTCTGTACATAACCTTCACCAAGCATTACCACATGCCTATTTTTTTTTAAATCCAGAGCTGGTTTTGCCACTGCAGTCTTGCAGGGCTTAATAGCTGGCCTTAATGCTCTCTAACTTCCCCCTCCCTTCCTTAGCCTTGGGAATCAACCCAAATGTGATGACTGCAATGGTGAAACGCAAAGAACATAGTACATAGGTTCATAGGTTCATACTAGGCTATCTGCCCTAGGGCATTTATAAGCCTAGCCAGAGTGTGTTTGGCTTTCGCCACCCATTTTAAAATTTTGCTATGCCCTTTTTCGAGGTTAGTATACTGTGCCTCTGTCTAACAGTGACACAGAAGTGATACCCACCCGGGGTAAACCTACGATCTCCCATCCATTCATCAAGATTCCTCTTGAGAGTCAATGAGGGACTGTGCCTAACCTGGACTGGGATTTTATTCCAGAGTGAAGGAAGCCTCTGGGTTATGAATCTGTCCCTCCAGCATGTCCTATTTATTTCAGTGCTGAGGTTCAAGTCTCGAGCGTGGCTCGATGGGATTTGGATTTTCTGAGGTGCAGCATGTCCATTAATTCGGGTTGGACATGGCTTTATACGTCAGGCACAGATCGCCTCTGAACAGGCGGTATGCCACTGAGTAGAGCTGGAGTTTCTTTAACCGGGCAGCATATGGCATCTATTTGAGCCCTTTGATCCTCTTGGTGAGGTACTTTTGGGGTCTTTCCAGTTGCTGCAGGTGTCTGGTAAGGTACATCCCGAAAGGGGCATTGTACTCAATTATGGGCCTGATGAGGGATGAGTAAAGAGGCACGATGACCTCCCCTGATCTAGATGTGAATCCCTTCATGATTAGGTGGGCTATATAAAATGTTTTTCTAACCACTTTGGCCACGTGGTTGTCAAATGAGAGATTGCTATCAACTTGGGTCCCCAGGTCCCTAATTACTACTTCTGTACTTAATGGATTACCACCTATGTGGTAATTTGTGGGCACTTTGTTTTTGCCAAAGGGGATGACTATACACTTTTTGGCATTTAACTTGAGGCCATGGCTCTGGCACCAGTTGTCTGTTTCTATGAGGCCCTTTTGGAGGATGCTTGTGTTGGCTGGAGAGTCTATTATGGTGCCCAGTTTGCAGTCATCTGTGAACTTGGTCAGCCACAGTCCTTCTGTGTTGGCCTGTACCTCCAAGAAATATATACCGAACAAGAGAGGTCCCAGGACTGAGCCTTGTGGGACACCACTTGTAACTGGTTTGGAGTCTGACATGGCTCCAGCAATTCTAACCATGTGGGTTCTGTCCTTGAACCAGTTTGCAATCCATCTCGTGACATAGGGGTTTATATTTAAGCTGGTGAGCTTATCTATAATGCCCGAGTGGGGTATTGTATCGAAGGCTTTTGCGAGGTCCAGGTAGTCTGTGTGGACCACCTTCCCCTCGTCAATGGCCTTGGTGATTGTTTCAAAGAAATCAACCAGGTTTAAGAGGCAGGATCTGCCCTTAACAAAGCCAAACTGGGTAGGATCCAGTGTCTGTAGGTCCCCAATATCTTTATTTATGAGGTCCATGATGATCCTTTCCATAGCTTTGCAGACCAAGCTAGTCAGGCTTATGGGGCGATAGTTTCCAGGATCTGTTGAGGCACCACCTTTATGGAGAGGGACTACTGTTGCTGTACACCACTCTTTGGGCACATATCCTGTAGTAAGGCTGAGATTGAACAGTAGTTTTATGTTTGGGTTTAGCTCTTCTTAGAGTTCGTGTAGGACGCAGCCCGGGACACAGTCTGGTCCCATTGATGCTGTGCTTTTTGCTTTGGAGAGGACAGCTCTTACCTGAGCATCTGAGATGTCAGGGGGGCAGCACTCTGCTGGTATAGATATTTGCCCTTTTGGTGGGGGGGGGGTTACGCTGAACCCGTCAGCTAGGATGTTGGCAATGTCTGTGGGTTCGGTGTATTTTTTGTCATTTTGGACTAATTCTGAGCATATCTGGGAATTCCCACCCAGGTTCCTAACATAACTAAAGAAAGCCTTGTGATTATCCTTGGTGTCCTGTGCAATTTTTCTCTCTAAGCTGGCCTTAGACGATTTTATGAGTGCCCGTAGTTTTTTGCTAATACTGATCAGAGATGCCTTCCCTTTTTGGGATTTTGCTCTATCATGTAGTAGCTTCCTCCTTCTATTGTATAGTTTGTTTATGGCTGGGGTCCACCAGACAGGACGTCTGCCTTTGGAGGATTGGGACTTGGTTTTATTTGGGATTGCATGATCCATGCATTCCTGAAGGTGTTCATAGAATGCGTTTATAAAGGATTCTGCGGTCTGGGCCGTATTTTCCACGGGCCCGGGGGCTTTGATAGATTCCACCTCGGTTTTGAGGAGTGTGAAATTTGCATTAGAGAAGTTTTTCACTGTGGTTTTCAGGGCAGGGGGTGGAGTCGGGATGTGAATATCCAGTGAAATTAGTTTATGGTCTGATCTTACCAATGAGGGATACACTTCTGGTCTGGAGCATAGAGTCCCCATGTTGGTGATGATAAGGTCCAGTATGTTTTCCCCTCTTGTGGGAGTGGTGACAAGTTGTTCCATAGCATTTGAGTTTATAAATTCTAGGAACCTTTGGGCTAGGGTGTTGGAGCTAGAGTAATGCTCCCAGTCTGTTTGGATAGTTGAAGTCGCCCAATATAATGGTGTTTGGAGAGACCTTCATATTTTCCAGTGTTCTCAGGAAGGCCGAGTGGGGTTCCTGGGTTTGGGAGGGTGGTCTGTAGCAGGCTATAAACTGGAAGGCAGTTTTACCCACTGTTAGTTGCACATGGATAGTCTCTGATGCTTCGTGCTGTGCCACCAACCTGGAGGTGTGGGTATCTTTGATGAATATTGATACTCCCCCTCCTTTTGTGGTTCAGTCCAAGTTTTGGGGCCGAAAAGCATGGTATGAGGTATAACTTGGTAGTGCTGGGGTGCTCTCGGGAGCCTTGAACCAGGTTTCTGTTACTGCACAGATATCGATGTTTTCCATGCTAAGGAGAGTTTCGAGTGCGTGCATCTTGAGGTTTAGATTTCTGGCATTGAGTAGCATTACTCTTAGTTTCTTATCCCTTGTGATACCTATGGAGGTGGGTTTGTCTTTTGAGCCTTGCCTAAAAAAGGTACTATGGGGGTAGCAAGAGCCTTTGCCAATATCCGAAAGCCCAGGGTGACAGGTGCAAGCTGTCCCTAGCGAAGCATCGTGGCTTGTCAAGCATGTCATCCCAGGCTGATGGGCATTGGATCTCCTTTGAATGATACCAATACTTAAGCCAATTGTTGTAATTGATCATCTTGTCTTCATATTGTGGCATCATTCCTGGTGAGGGTAAGATGCTACTCAAGGTCAGGGTCATACCGGCCTGGGCTACATGCTCAGAGAGCTCCTCTGTCTCTTTTCATGTAGTCCAGGGAGGTACGTCTCATGTAGTCCAGGGAGGTACGTCTCAGGTCATTCACACCAGCATGGACAATGACTGAGTCATATTTGTACTTGCCTTGGAGTGACCTGAGTGCTTGTGTTATGTGGCAGATCCTAGCGCCCGACAGGCAGCTCACCGTGACCTTCTCCTTGTTCAGCCTGGTGAGTGGGACGTCAGTGTGCCTGATGATAGAGTCACCTATTACAAGTGTATCAGGTGTGTTGTTTAGCCCTAAGGGCTGTGACTGTTCGGCACACTGGCTTTGTGAGCTATGTGTCGTACGTGTTTTGTTTTGGGGTAGCAGTTGCTTGGGTGTCTGCTTTGGAGGTCTCTGCTGCTTACAGTTGTGTACACTTACCATAAATGTAGATTTTCTAATGTATTCACTGTTGCAGTCCTGGTTACCCTCCAGCCCCCTGACTTCTCTTAGCTCTACCTTTCCTTCTTATTTAGTGTAACTAAGTTTTCTGGTGTATTTGCTTTTTGATGGAGGTGTACCATAACATATGATTGCTTTCCATTGTGGGGGCACCTGACATCTGGGGCAAGAAAAATTGATGTAATGGTGTCGGCTGCATGTTTTATACCCCTGACGACCTGATGTCATGGAAGAAGAGACAGCATCCGATGCAGGAATTCAAGACTCTGGTGTTCAGGCTGGCTGAGGGCAACCTACAGGCAGATAACCCAAATGTGATGACTGCAACAGTGAATACACTCGAACATCTACATTTATGGTAAGTGTACACAACTGTACTTTTCTGGGTGGACAAGCAACATTATCAGTTCTCTGCGCTGCCCTTTGGCTTATCTACTGCTCCCAGAGTTTTCACAAAGTGCCTGACTCCAGTCATTGCTTTTTGTAGACAGAAGAAAATTCAGATTTATCCATACTTGGATGACTGTCTAATTCAAGCACATTCTCAGGAACAGCTGTTAAAGGAGCTAAAATTTGTAAAGGCTCTTCTCTCTTCCCTGGGTTACACTCTCAATGAGGAAAAATCAAAAGTTGTGCCATCCAAAGAGATAACATTCATGGAAGTGAGTCTGAACACAGCCGGCCATATGATATATCTCACCCAGGAAAAGCGGACAACTCTTTCAGTTTACTTCAAGGACTTGGCAAGCCTGTCCCTGCTCCCTGCAAGGAAATACCTGCAAGCTCTGGGATTCATGGCCTCTTGCATTCTCATGATTCCATATGCAAGACTGCATATAAGAAAATTGCAGTGGCACCTCAAGAACATTTGGTGTCAACACACACAGGACCGGGAAGTGATAATTCCTCTGCTTCCATGTCTGCAGACAGTTTCTATGGTGGGCAACAGCCAGTCTACAGAACAAAGACGTGCCTTTTCGCCCACCCCTTGCCACTCATGTTCTTACCACAGACGCATCAGACTACGCCTGGGGAGCTCATCTGGATGGCAGATGCATACAGGGAAGTTGGAATGCCCAGCAGATGCACCTGCACATAAATTTAAAAGAGTTGATGGCAGTCCAGCAGGCCTTACTAGCTTTCAAGCATCTTCTTTCTCCAGGGACCCTGCTTGTCAGGACAGAGGCCACAGTCATGTGTTACATCAGCAAGCAGGGAGGGACTCATTCTTACCTCCTGTGCAGACAGAGCATGAGTCTTTGGTGCATAGCAGCATCCCTGGGCCTGCATCTCTTAGCTCATTTTCTTCCAAGAAGGCTCAGTGTTTTGGCAGACCAGTTGAGTAGACAGACCCTGGATCCTCACAAGTGGCAGCTAAACGTTTTACAGCATCATTCACCGTTGGCACTCCTCATGGATCTTATCTCCTTTCCAAGCAACCATCTTCTACCTCTTTTTTGCACCAGACAGCATCACAGCAGAGCCTGGAAAGTGAATGCTCTGTCCTTCCCTTGGACGCTGCTGTCAGTTTATGCTTTCCCTCCTCTTCCTCTTCTTCCCAGAGTTTTATTGAAGATCAGGGACTAGTGACTAAGGACTATTCTTATAGCACCGTACTGGCCCAGACATCATTGACATCCACTGCTTCGCAGTCTCTTCCAATTTCCTCCTTGGCATCTTCCTCTGAAGCCAGATCTTTTGGTTCAGGAAGGGGTAACCATTCCACATCCTCATCTTCAGTCTCTCCATTTGGCAGCATGGCTCATTGTATGACTCCATCCTTTTCTTCTTCCCTTTCTCAGCAGGTGGTTGATGTGCTGAGGGAGGCCAGGAGGCCTAGCACTAGGAAGTCTTATGTTGGCAAATGGGAAAGATTATCTCATTGGATGCAGGCTAGAGGGGAATCTTCTTCTCAGCCTACCCTTCCTCTGATCCTGGAATACCTGGCTGATTTGCTTCAGAGTAGTCTTTCTTTTTCCTCTATCAAGATCCATGCTTCAGCCATTTCTGCTCATTGTTGTTTTGAACAACCCGTTTTATCTCATCCTCTGATGAAAATGTTTCTCAGAGGTACTTGCAACTTAAGACCTCCCAGAAGGGTGCCTAGTCCAGCCTGGGATCTTAATTTTATTCTAGAGAAACCTACTCTTCCTTCTTTTGAGCCAGCTGCCACTGCAGATTTAAAGTTTCTATTGTGGAAGACTGCCTTCCTCTTGGCTATAACTTCAGCAAGGAGGGATTTGGAGCTGCATACTTTGGCTGTTGAGCCTTTTCTTATTTTCCATGCAGATAGGGTCTCTCTGAGAAGTTACCCCTTCTTTATGCCTAAGGTAGTTGCTAGCCTGACTCTTAATCAGTCCATACACCTTCCTACCTTCTTTCCTAATTATTGAAATAGAGGTGAAAGAGTCCTACATTCTCTTGATGTGCATAGACAGCTCAGGTTTTACTTTGACAAGACTAAAGACCTTCGGAAATTAGCACAGTTATTGGCCAGTTTTGCCCCTGGAGTCCAGGGCAAGGCTATTTCTAAGCAAACCATTTCTAAATGATTTGCACATTGTATTACTTTTTGTTCCTTTCATGGCAAGGTTCCTCCTCAAGGGGTTAGGACCCACTCAACTAGAGCAACTTCCACTTCAGCCTTTTTAAGGGGTGTCCCTAATAAAGACATTTTGGAGGCTGCCACATGGTCTTCTGTTCACACTTTCACAAAGCATTATAATTTGCCTTTGTTTTCAAGAGCCAGGGTAGGGTTTGCCACGGCTGTTCTGCAGGGCATTATCTCCAATCCTTGATTCTTCGGGTTCCTCCTCCCTTTTCTCTGGGCTTTGGTAATCACCCCATTGGTTAGGACTGCAACAGTGAAACACGATGAACATAATACAGTTGTGTACACTTACCATAAATGTAGATGTTAGAGTGCATTCACTGTTGCAGTCCTGGTTTCCTTCCCCCTTTTCTCTTTTCCTAAGGTACAGGCTAAATTTGGTATTATTTGCCAAGATGGCTTTTGGTTTAAGCCTTGTTTTCTGGGGGCTTATGACTGTTATGGCAAGAAAGACTGAGGAAGTGACGTCGGCAGCCTCCCTTTGTATCGGACACCCTGAAGTCCTTTAAAGTCGACGACAGCCGATGTAATTTTTACTTACCTTTGGTATTCTGACCAATCAAAGCTACCAGGAGACTGATAACCCATTGGTTAGGACTGCAACAGTGAATACACTCTAACATCTACATTTATGGTAAATATACATAACTGTATTTTCTGTCTATTATCTGTCAGGGATATTTCATGGTTTGGAAGTAACTTCTTCCATTTTCAGGCATTCCTCAGCCTCCTTGGGAACAGCTCTCTAATTCTCCAGATGTTCTTCACTCTCTTTTGGCTCCGAGCATCATTCAAGGTTTACCTCCTGCCCAAGTGGGGAAGGGGCTTTATTCCCAGGATGTTTTTGGTCCCACAAAAGGAGGGTACATGGAGACCAATTCTGTATCTTTCCAGGCTGAACACCTTCCTCATGATTCCTTCCTTTACAGATATTATCTCTGCAGACATTATTCCTGCTTCTACCCCAGGCCTTTCTGGTATCTCTGGATTTCAAGGATGCCTACCTTCATATCTCCACCCATCTCTTTTTCAGGAGATTTTTACATTTCTCCGTCTCTTACCTTGCATTTTCAGTTCTCTGTTTTGCCCTTTGGACTCTCTACTGCTCTAGGGGGTATTCTCCAAATGCTTCACTCCTGTCATCGTTTTTTGCAGGTTTTGAGGCATTCAGATCTTTCTGTATGTAGACAGTCTTGCTTATTTAAGCTCCCCCCCCCCCCAAACACTTTGCTTCAGGATCTCAAGTTTACCATTTCTCTGTTAGAGTCTGGGTTTCACTGTAAACTTCCAGAAATCTGTTTTGATACCTTCCCAGGATCGTATTCTCTTTGACTGCAGACTTCAGACAGCTCCCATGTTGACATCTCTGACTGCCCTCAAAGGCTCTGTCTGTAGTTGCCTTTTTCCAGTCCCTTCTTCTGGCATCTGTCACAGCCAGGGAATTTCTGAGTTTTCTGGTTCATGGCTTCTATGCTTCCCATGCTTCCTGTTGCAGGCTCCATATGAAGAAGCTTCAGTGGTACCCCAAGTCAATGTGGCTTCAACATTGCCACCCTCTGAACGTCTCAGTACCTTTCCTTCCCTGTCTCAAGCTTGAGCTTCAGTGGTGGATTCGTTAACATTCATTCAACCTAGGGCTTCCTTTTCAAGCTCCAGTTCCACCTCAGGAGCTCTTTGATGCCTCAGACATGAGGTGAGGTGCCTCCTGTGGCCTTCTTAATGTTTAAGGTCTGTGGACTCATCAGACATCATATCACATCATTGTAAAGAGATGAGGGCCTTCAGGCTTTTCATCCCTTATTTTGTCCCAGGCCCCTTAAAGTTTTCATAGTCAATGCCATAGTGATATGGTATGTCAACAAGGAGTCTCTTTTGCAGACTGGGTCTATATTGCAACCTCGAAGGTTTAAAACTTCGAGTGCATAAAGATTGAACTTTATGCATCGAAGTCTTAAACCATCGAACGGTTATAAAAAAAAAAATAGTGTTTATGTGGGGGGCAAGCCCCCCGTGCACCCCCCACACCCTCTGCTACTTAAATATACCAACTCTGAGATTGCACAACATTGAAGTAAACTGAAATCTCCCCTTACGGAGATTTCTGTTTAAATGTTCGATGTGCGCTTTGGGTAATATCAAGTCAACAATATCGTGTCCGATATTGTCAGACTTAGAGATTCTGATATAGACCCTGCAGACTAGCACTTCTGGTCTGGGAGCTTAGCTGTCTGGTATCAAGTGACTCTTCAGACAGTTTACATTCCCTCAGAACACAATCTAATGAAGACTTCTTGAGCAGGGCCAGCACACAAGCTCATAAATGGATGCTTCACAGATATATTGTCAGTCAGTAAGGTATTTGCAGATCTTTTTGCCTTCACTCTGAACAGACAACTTCCCCTATTCTGTTCCAGAAACCCAAGTCCTCTGGCTTGGAAAGTGGCACCCTGCCTTTTCTTTGTAAGGGGGTGTTTCTGTACATCTTTTCTATCCTTCCTGTGTTAGGGTGAGTCTTGCACAAGATCAGGCAGGGATCTCCAAAAAGCTGGCTAGTGACTCCCTTTTGGCCCAGCCAGTATTTTTCCCCCTTTTTTTCTCACTTGGCCAGGGACAGTCACTACAGGTTACCTCACTGGCTGGATATTCTTACACAACAAAAAGGATCTCTTATCCATCCTTACTTATCCACTCTTCAGCTGACTCTGAGGGTGATGGGGTTTTATTCCATTTCAGGCCTTTTCTGAGGACATGCTTTGGTTTCTGTAGGAGACCAGGAAACCTACTACCAGGAAATTGTATATGTTTGAATGGAAGTGATTTTCTTTCTGGTTTTTCTCTCAATATTAGGATTCCCCATCTATGGAGGTTCCTCTTGTTCTCTGTTATGAGTGTGATCTGCTCAATGCTGGGTTAGCATATTCTTGAGTTAAAGCCCACCCATTTGCCATTTCTACATTTTTCCTTTGAATCCTCGTATGGCCACTAGATAGGTTCATAGGCGTTTACTATGCTAACGGCCATAAGTGCCTTTTTAAGCCTAGCCTTGAATCCCAAATTTCTGACAAGTTCTGGTATCAAGTGTAAGCACGGGCTTGGAAGATGAAACATTTACAAGCAGGAGCCTGGGAGATGAACCATGTACAGGTTGCCTGTGTCCATTAGAGACATAGGTGCCAGACCAGGGATGAATTTCCTGTTCCCCATCCATTTGTCCAGATTGCACTTAATTGAATTAGGAAGGACCTCTGCTTCACATGGATGTCGAGCCTGTTCCATAGACTGGGTAGTCTCTGCACCAGGTCCTGTTTATATCATAGGTAAGGTTTAAGTCTTTAGTCTTTAGAACAGGTAATTTCTGGTGCTGTTTTGTGGATATGCAAGAGGTCCATCAGAGTGGGGTCTGACAGTGCCCTGTGTGCTAGGCATAGATCCCCTTCAGAAGCCTGTAGGAGACAGAATACAGGGATAGGGCCTTGAGGCGGTCTGCATAGGACATTTTACTTGTGCCCTGTATTCTTTTAGTGAGGGACCTCTGTGGACGTTCCAGTTGCTGGGTATGCCTGGTTAGGTACCTACCAAAGGGGGGCATTGTACTCTGTGGTAGATCTGATGAATACAGTGGAACAATGGTTTATTGGACTTAGATGCTATACCTTTGTTTATAAGTTGTGCAGCATAGAATGATTTCCTCACTACTGTAAACATGTGATGGTCAAAGGCTAAATTACTATTTGTGTCCCTAAGTCCCTGACTACTGGGTCAACTCTAAGGGGTGTGTTGTCCATATGGTAGTTACCAGCGATGGATGACTTCCCAAAGGATGCTGTTAAGCATTTCTTGGTGTTTAGTTTTAGTCCATGGCTCTGACTCCAGTTTGTCTGTGTCAGCACCTCCTGGAGAACATTTGTGTCAGTGTGGGATTCAGTGACAGCACCTAATTTGCAATCATCTGCAAATTTAGTCAGCCAGAGACCACTGACACTGGCCTTGACTTCAGAAAAGTAAATGCCAAAAAGAAGCGGTCTAAGGATCGATCCCCGAGAGACTCCACTTGTGACTGGTCTCTTTGTAAAGGTGGACTCCCCAGTTCTAACTTCCTGGGTCCTGCCTATGAGCCAGTTGACTATCCACCAGGTGACATACAAGTTTGTACCTAGCTTCTTGAGTTTTATCCACAATGCCTGAGTGGAGTATTGTATCAAATGCCTTGGCCAGGTCAAGGTAGGCAGTGTGAACCATTTTTCCTCCATCCATTGCTTTGGTCTCCTTAAAGAAGTCCACCAGGTTGAATAGGCATGATTTGCCTTGCCAAAACCAAACTGGGTTGGTTCTAGTGTCTGGAGATATACGGCATCTCTGTTGATCATTTCCATGATAATTCTTTCCATGGCTTTACATATACTTATGGATCTGTAGTTTCCAGGGTCTATAGATGGGCCCACCTATGTGCAGAGGGATGACTGTTGCTGTTCTCCATTCATGAGGCACGAAGCCTGTTTGGAGGCTACAGTTGAATAGTAATTCCAGAGGCCCTGATAGGTGATATCTCATGCTATTTAGAAGGCATCCTGGGATACTGTCTGGACCCATTGATGCAGTGTTCTTACTCTTAGAGAGCGCATAGAAAGAGCATTAAAGACTTGTTCCACTTGTGATAGTAGGGGAAGTTATATATGACTGTATTTCCTAAGGAAAGGTTGAGGGGGAGAGATGAGTAAACCTGGAGCTGAATTTATCAGACAGGTTTGCTATATCTTTTGACTCTATAGGTGGCACCATTGTCAATGAGCTCTGCACACAATTGTGTATTGCCTTTGAGGTTGCAGACATAGCTAAAGAAAGCTTTGTGGTTGTCATTGGCCTGGGAGACCAAGCATACCTGAAATTTGGCTTTGGTAGACTTTGTTTGTCCTCCCGAGTTGTTTTAGTTTGAGGGTACTTTTATTCTGCTGGGTGCTGCACCTCCTAATTTTTTCCATAACTTTTTTCCTTCTGTTATACAGCCTATTGATGTTGTAATTCCACCAGGGTGGCTTGTTTTTTGAGTTAGTTCTGTACTTTTTACTGGTGGGTACTACTGCCTCTATGCACCTGTTAACAAGCTTATACAGGGTTTCTGTGAACAGTTCTGTTTAGGCAGCAGTGCTCTCAGGGTTTATGGGAGCTTGAAATTTTGCCAAGTTATCACTTAATAGCAGGAGGTTAGCCTTAGAATAGTTCCTGAATATCCCAGGCTTAGCTGGTGTTCCAGGTTTTATTTTTACTTGTGGCTTTACATATACTTATGGATCTGTAGTTTCCAGGGCCTATAATCATTAAAGGCTTTGGTATACTGGTTGGACATTGGGCTATCCTTGGCAGGAGATCCCTTAGATAAAGAATACTTCAACAGTGAAGAGAAGGACATCTGTTATGGTAAGAGTTAACTGCACCCTCCCTCAATTTCTATTTTTTTCTATGTAATTTCCTTGTACTCTTTTAAAAAAAAAAAAAAAAAAAAAAAAAAAAAGGTTCCCACTTTTCTTTTCTTTTGATCTAATGTCATTTTCATTCATTCCTCAGCTGTTGGATTTGGATCTGATTTTTGAATCGGGCTCTGCTGCTTCTTCCAGCTCATGGTGCACAAACTGTCAAGCTACCTCCCTTACCCATAATGCCCTAGTCACCTAACATACCTCAGATCTCTTTTGCCACCTTTATCATATGGGCGTGATCACTGTGTGCACTCAAGCTTACTGTTTTTTTTTCTTTGAGTTATCACTTGTATCTTTGTAGCCTTACATCTTTATAAGCATATATCTATATATTATAAAGAGCTTGCTCTATTACTATATTCTTAAGATTTCTGTCCCTTTTCCCTTTTCTGTATACTGTTGTGTCTCTCGAATATCGGTGGTATATTCTTTATTGTACCTTTTAGCAATCCTTGTCTTACTATAGTTGGTATTTTTCTCCCAATCTTCCTTTCGGGGGGGATTTTCTTTTAGTTACTCTTTTCGTAAAGCATGTCTGAAAAACCTTCTGGCTTCAAAAAGTGTGCAAAAACATACAAAAAAAAAACAAACAAACTAGAAACAGCAAACCAAACAGAGCTGGGAAAACTGCTTAGAATTTAATAGCGTTCTGGATTTTTGCATTTTTGGGTTTTCACTGGAAATGGAAAGTAAATTTATTCTAAATTTTAGTACACTTGTTCCTAAGGGTTTGAATTTGGGCATTAACTTAAATGTGTGATCTATTCATATTCGTAATTTGTTACATGTATTTTTGGTGGATGAATTGGTAGACTTACTTTAAAGACTGCATATTTAGTCATTTGATTGTGTATGTGCTAATTTAGCAATTAAGTTTTTGTATAAATGAGCTGCTGGGGTGTTCGTGAAATAATACCTCTGAAGGTACTAGAATGCTGTTAAATTCTAAGCAGTTTTCACAGCTGCGTTTGGTTTGTTGTTTCAAAAAGTGTGCGGTCTGCAGCCTTAAAATCCCATTGTCTGATGCGTATTCAAAATACATCTATTGATTAGGCTCAGCTCACCTCACCTCAAGTCAAATTGTGTAATTGTAAGGCCTTTAATGCTAGGGCCTTGATTGACAGGAGAAAAAAAAAATTTAAGAGGTTTGCTGCCCCTCTAAATCTGCTTTCATATCTTCTGGAGCGCAAACCCCCAAAAATGCTGACAAGAAGGAAAAATCCCTGCATAAAAAATTGAGAAAACGTTCATCAAGTCCGACTACTTCCATGGGTTTGTACCCAAACCTCCCAGTAAAATGGCTAAAGTTTCAGATCCAATTTCTTTGGATCCAAAATCTCAACCAGAGAAATGCCTTCAGATCCAGTCACCGCAATTGCTCTCTGATCCTCTCCTTGGTTCCCCTCCCCTTTTTTGGAGCGGTCATCGAGACACCATTCCAGACCATCTTCTACAGCATCTTCTGTTCGATCTTCCAAGAGTCTGACTGAAGCCGATGTAGACAGGATGATGGGGAAATTCCTCTTGATGTAGATTCAAAAGGGGGTTCTTCCGGCTCCAACCCCATTGGGTCTGGAGGCTCTTATTAGTACTGATCCCCTGTTATTGGCTCCTTCTCTGATCCAACCATTTGTTTTTGAGATGTTGGATCCGAAGATTCCAGAGGCCTCCACATCAGATACAGAAGTATTAATATATCTCACGCCGGTGGCATCTGAGTGGCCCGGCCCAAGCCCTTTGGAGCTAGACAACTCTTGGAGCAGTAGCATCTGTGTCGGATCCGGGGTGTTGGAGTCAACTCTGAAGCTATCGGAGGAGTCTCTGCACCTCAGAGCCTCAATGCTAGATAGCTCTTTTCTGACTTCTTTCTCGAGGTAGTCCGCCTTTGGGACAGAGGGAGCCTACAGTCCGTAAGCATGTCTTGGCCTACAGTCCGTACGCATGTCTTGGCATAACTGTCTCTTTCCTTCTGCCTGAGGCATTCTGTGTTTGAGGTAGTGGAGAGAGGCTTCTCTGTTCCAAGAGTTTGGACTTCTTTTCCCTGTTCAGCTCCAGGTACCCAACTCTATTTATATCTGCATCTAGAGCCTCAACTTCCTTTGCCAGTGGGACAGCCAGTCCAAACTAGTCTCCAGAACATCCAGCAGGTTATACTAATCTCTTTTGATACTTCTCTGGAGCATCCCACAGAAGAAGTTCCCAGGAAGAGAAAGTGTGAAAGGGGGGCACTTGGACTCTTCACAAGAGTCTATCACAGCAGATATGCTGATTTTGGTGGGGAAGGGTCCCCAAGATCACCAACTGATGATGTCTCATTTGGCGACATCTATAGCAGAAGGGTAGTTGGTCCCCTGACCAACCCTTCCCAAGAGGAGTCTGTGTTCCTGTAGGCTTTTGGAGCTGGCCCATCTATCTCCTGGGTGACTCCACTCACTGATGAGCTAATTGATTTGGTCTGTTGACAGCATGGAAGGAGCCTGATACCATAGAGCCTATCCTTAAGAGACTAGATAGGATCCTGGCACCACGGAAGGACAGAACATTTTGGGGCAAGGGAGTTTCAGTTGATGCCATAGCGGCAGCCACAAAGAAGGAACTAGTCGAGCAAAGTTCCAATCTCCACCACCCCTAACAGGGAGTCTGGGGTGTTGGATAGACTTGGGAGGCAAGTCTATGCTTCAACAATCTTTGCCCCTTGGTCGCTGAATTATTCGGCACACTTCACGAGACTTCAGAGGGATTAGATTAAGGAAATTTCCAAATCCCTCTGTTGGACCATATCCTCCAAGGCAGAGACCATTTATTGCCTTGTAGTTGGCTACCCTTCAATCCATTTTAAACTCTTACATGAGGCTCATCTCCCACACAGCTGAAGGTACCTCACAGGTGGTGGTTTCATGCATTTCCATTAGAAGACATGCCTGGATGTGCTTATGTGACTTTGTGGAACCCTTCAAGGCTTCCTTCGTCAGTGCTACCTTTGAAGTTCCTTATTTGGCCCCAAAGTGAAAGACACTCTCTCTAGGTGTGAACAAAAAGGAAAAAAAAAACCTGTCTGTTGTGGGCGTATGCTTTTCAGCCTTTCAACAGGGACCTTCTCTAGGAACCAACAAAATGGACAGAAAATGTGGTTCAAAAAATTGTAGGGTCCCTTCCATGATTCATGTGGAAACAGTTCCCCCTCCCCCCAGGGGTAGAGGGGGGAACTGTAATGGAAGATGCCATCTGCACAGCAGAAATGATCTCCATAACCAGTGATCTAGAGATAGGAGTCCTATCAGCACTCCTGAAAAGAGGCCTGACTGTCCATTTGTGGAGGCAGCTGAGGGTTGTTTATTCCTGTACAAGAGAGCCTGACTAGAAATTACAAAAGATTCATAGGTGTGGAGGATAGTATCCAGAAGTTATATATAACACCATTTTCCCATCCACCCCTGCTAGTAGTAAACAAAATCCCTGATGTTCCACCTAACCAGAGGGAAGCACCAGCACTAAAAATAAACAAACTGTTAGAAGAAAGTTATCCAAGAAGTCCCCCCTAGACCAGAAAGAATCTGGAACCTATTAAAGATTCTTTAGTGCCAAAATAAAAAAACGGGACTGGAAACCAATTTTGGATCTCAGCAATCTAAATAATTCGGTTTCGTACATAAGGTTCTGGATAGTCATGGTTCAGTCCAGTCTGGCTTTCGAAACAAGGACAACTGGATGTGCTTCATAGATCTTCGATATGAGTAAACACTCTGTGGTCATACCCTGCCCAACAGACCCGCCCAGCAAAATACCTTGTGAAAGTGTTATAAGTCTGCTTAAGTTATGTGCCTGAGGCAGCTCCGAAAACAAACTAAAAGCCACATCTTTCTAGCTCAACTGTAGGTTTTCCTTCTGTAATTTATCCACACTTGAATGTGTTTTTAAGACTTTCTGCATTTTAAAAAGTGAACTGATCCTTATCATTTAAAGTATTACTAAAGGGTAAGTAAACACACGTGCAGGTTAGTTTTTCTGGCTGTAGTAACTTACTTTGGCCACCAGGAGGCAACACAATGCCAGCAGTCTACCATATTCCTTGTTGTTTTAACTAACAATAGTACCAACAACTTTTAGTTTATTTTAACTTTCAATAGTTCCATGTAGGTTTAATGTTGCCAGCCACATTCTAGAGTGCTATTTAACCCCTAGTACATCTTCTGTACCCTTTGTCCCCCTGTTTTTAAATTTATATCTGCAAAATTTCCATCTCTGTCTTGCTCTCTTTTTACCTCTCAGCTCTGATTTTCACAGTTGCTTCTTTTCTGATTATTTTCAGTGCTGTTTCACACTGGTGACCTGGCCCTGCCTACTCCATTCGCCCTCACACCACTCGGGCTCGCTCTGCCTCCTTACCCTACCCCCATTCCCACCCACCCCATTACAATTTCCTTTATACCATCCAGTCTCTCCACTTTCTTCCCCAACATCCACTGACAAAGTACTTCCTGTCAGACTCCAAATACATTACTTCCTCCCCCTACTATTGCACCCTGTATATAACCCTCTGTTACTTCCTTCCCCAACATTCACTGACAAACTAATTCCTGCCAGTCTCCAAATTCATCACTTCCTTCCCCTACTATTACACTATGTCTATAACCCCTGCACCCTCCATCAAAAATGAAACACCTTATCATTACCACCTCACTCAAAGTTTTCTCTCTGCTCTAAACTCTTAATCACTCACACCTTCCTTATCCTCTTTTATGCTCTCCTACCTCCTATACCTTTGACACTCATTCTACACCTTCCTACTTTCATATCTCCCCAGCCCTTTTCATCCTCTCCACCTTTACTCTTCACAAACTGTCTATATTGCAAATCCACCCTCCTACCTACAAATCTACACCCAAGTTACTCAAACTACATCTGTGTACTACTGTACTTCCTCTTCCCACTAAAAGCTTACTCATATCTGGGGATGTCCACCCCAACCCTGGCCCCTCCCCCTCTCCCCTCAATCATACATCCCCCCTTATCTTCTTACCTCCCTTCCTTGCCCAAACACCTCTCACCTTACCCCAGCCTCTTACACTAAACTCATCCATATCCAAGTACCTGGCAATTTACTCTCTAAATATTCAAAGCCTAACAGACAAAATCACAAATTTCCATGCCTGGATGATATCCAAACCCTCACATCCTTTCCTTATATGAACCTGCATTAAGCCCCATATCATTAACAATGAAATTCTCCCACCAGGCTGTAATATCTATTGCTGTGATAGATTCCCAAAAAAAAAGGGAGTGGTGTAGCCATCCTCCACTCCAATAGCCTCAATCTCTCACCTTTCCCCACACCCATCCCTGACCTTCACCCAGCTGAACTCATCATCCTTAATTGCCACCTTAACCCTCACAAAAAAATAGCTGTTGCTGCCATCTATATCCCTCCTGGAAATGATTCATCCACTTTAGAGAATATTTTATCATGGTTTTCCCACAGTATTCCCTGTGAAACTCTCATCTTGGGCGATGTTAACCTAGATTGGTCTAAACTTAAAACTGACCGTCCACAACTCTGCATCAACCTGCATGGTTTCCATAAACTGATATCTTCGCCTACCCACCTCCTTAAAAACTCATCGTCCAGCTCCATAATTGACTGGATACTCCCCAACTCCCCTCACCACTACCCTACCAGACCAGCTTAGCGACCACCTCCCCACCTCGGTCCTTAGATGTTTCATCCAAACCCCCCCCCCCCAAATCTCACCTTTATAGAGATTGCCAAAAACTCTCTAATTTTAATGTAGTCCATTTCAGCTCTATTCTATCCACCATTGACTGGTCCATCCTTAAACAAATCCTCTCAACAATGCAGTTACTAGGTTCAATAACATCTTCCTGAATACCCTGAACTCCCTTGCACCCTCTAATAAGGTTGGAATAAAACCCAATTATACTCCCTGGCTCTCAAAAGAAGCTAAATCCATTATGCTAAAAAGAGATAGAGTTTGGAAAGCCTGGATCAAAACAAAGAAATTACCTCTGCTACATAATTATAGACAGCTCAGAAATCTTACAAAAAACCAAACCAGTAATGACAAAAAGTCCTTTTATAACTCTGCCCAGTTCAATAACAAATCCAACCCTCACAAGTTCTGGTATACTATTAACAAAATTCTCTCTCCAGGCTGCTCGTCAACTCCCTGCCCCTACCCCTACCCAAATACATCTCCTCTGGAAACTGCTACTCTTCTCCATAAACACTTTATTCAAACCATTCAAACACTCATACCTTCCCAACTGTAACACAACTTCTCTGCCTACCTCTCCCAGTCCTTCTAACAAACAGCTATTCTGTTTGCATCCAGTGCCTACTTCCTACATCAGATCTCTTCTTTACAAACTCAAACCCTGCTCTCCCTCCACTGACAGTCTAGCTCCTACCTTCCTCAAACTTGCTGCTGACTCCATTGCCTATCCAGTAGCTATACTAATCAATAGATATTTTCAGGAATTCATCAACCCTACTTTATGGAAATCCTTTTTCACTATTCCACTGCATAAAGGTGGAAACTCTACAGACCCATTAACTACCGACCTATAGCTATTCTATCTCCCCTCTCTATGATTCTCGAAAAACGTATCCACTCACAACTACTGAACTTCCTCCTCCAGCGTAACCGCCTTACTCCCACTAAGCATGGTTTCCATCCCAACCACAGCACAACTACTGCCCTCTTATTTTTTTTACACATAATTGCTGAGGCCCTAGACAGTAACAAACTCATATCATGTCTCTTCCTTGATCATTCCAAAGCCTTTGATACAATCTCCCATCCCCTACTGCTATCTAAACTTGCAGACCTTAATCTATTTTCTTCCTTCCTTGCCTTGTTCTCCAGATGTTCATCATGTTTCACTGTTGCAGTCATTACACTTGGGTTATCCTGCTGGCAGGCTACCTGCAGTCGGCCCGAGTTCCAAATTCTAGGTCCGGCGTCGGTTGCTGTCGCTTCTTCCCTGACGTCAGTACGCCAGGGATATAAAAGATGCAACCAACTACATTTTCTCCAGTCTTTCTTGCCTTGCGGTGCCCCAAGCAAAAGCAGTTTGCAAGTACCGGTCGACCGACTCCTGAGATTTTCGAAATAGAGTTTCAGAACCAAAGTCTTCTATAAAGCTAAGTACCCCGTTGGGGAAACTTTTTCTTGCTCCAGACCGATGTCAGTAAAAGTTAACAATTGTATTTCTTGTGGGAAACAAATACCTCACAAGGGCTTTCACTCGTACTGTATTCCTTGCCTAGGCCCTGACCACGAAGTTACTAGTTGTCGGTTTTGTGCTAGATTCAACAAACGCACTATTAAACGTCGGTTTGATTTTGCTTTACATTATTTTGGCCGAAGGTTTATCTATATAATGCCGTCGGAACAACCGACGACCGGAATTCACAAAAAGTGCAAAGACAAGGAAAAGGACAGGCATCCAAGGTCCAAAACCAACGACAAAGCATCTTCTAGGCCAGTCGCCGGTTCTCAGTGAGGCGCTTTCGCAGCCCTGGACTCCCGCTACCTCAGAGCCACAGGCCGTATCCTACTCCCACGTGGAGACAACTAGGCCTCTGGATACTCAAGGTATTGGGCCTACGGAAACTATTCCCTCAGATGGGTCCGGAGCCGCTGAGCAGGCATCGGCTTCTAAGGGTGTTTTCAGACCTTCACAGCTTACTATTAAGTCCTCTGCAGCAGCCAAGGTACAGTCAAAGGCACCATTAAAGACAAGGAAACAAGTACAGCATTTTCCTGGACAGTCATCCATGCCAAAGAAACAGATGCTTAAAATGGCTGAAGACTTAATTACTTTGATCAGAGGTTCCCACCCCCCTCCTGACAAAAGGCCTAGGCAAGATACTGACTTTGATTCCTCTGACCAGGTTCCTCTGATTCCTCTTCAGATCAGGGCTATTATCTCCCTCCCTATGAGGACTCTGATGCTGAAGAATCTATACCTTCAGCCTCTCCACCTGAGGATTATTCTTTTGGGGAAACTCTACACACCATGAGGGAGCATTTCCACTGGGAGAGCCAGGATTATTCAGAATTCAAGAAAAGGCTCAGATACTTTCTTTTACTGCCCCAGCACAGGCCCCTGGCTATCCCCCATGTGCTTGATATTGTTGATGATGTTTTCTCTGAATCCAGTCTGTCTCCTGATTCTTTACCTCCTGCACCAGTCTTTCTTTACAAAAACCCTGCGGCTGACCCAGAAACAATTTCTCAGAGTCCCAAAGGGGTTAAGGCTTCCACTGCAAAAAACCCTGTCCCCTCTGATAGGGATTCTAGAGCTCTGGATAGATGGGGGGAAAAAGTTTACACTTCTGCTGCTTTAGCTGTATGGGCATTAAACTGCCAGTTTCACATGCTTAAATATCAACAGTACCTCATGTCTTTGTTAAAACAGAAAATGCTTACAAATTCAGAAAATCCTGACAATAAGGAAATGCAGGAATTATTGCATGCAGCTGAACAAGTGGGAAAACATACTCTGCAATGTGGTTTTGATTCATTAGAGGCTTCTTGCAGAGCCGCAGTTACAGGCTCTGTCATTCGAAGGCATGCTTGGTTGAAAGAACAAAGTTTACCTGAACATGTTAAAGTAAAATTACTAGATACTCCACTACAGCATGATACTTTGTTTGGTGTGAAGGCAAAAGAGGTGTTAAAGAAAATGTAGGATAAGGCAAATCTATGCAGACAGTAAAGGATTTCTTACAGGTTCAAACGCCTAGGTTTAGTAGAAACTGGCCTTCAAAAAATTGGTCCTTTCAGGTGTCAGACAGGCCACAATGAGGCAGATACAGACGTCCAAGAGGCAGATCTCAGCCCCAAGGCTCTTACAGACCTAAACAATAGGATGCTTCTGCCCCCAAAGGAGGAGAAGACAAATCACAACCTTACAGCAAACAGTCCCAATGACTTTCCTCTACAAAGGCCAAGCACTTACCTTTTGGCAGCACCCCTAGGGGGAGAGCTAGCACTTTCCACACAAAACTGGCACATAATCACCCAGGACAAATGGGTACTGAATATAGTTTCTCAGGGTTACAGGTTCCACTTTCACACCCTTCCAAAATCAAAAGGTATGCCGGACCTGCCACAAAACCAATGGGCAGAGGCACAAAAGGAAATTGCTGCTCTCATGGACATGGGAGCTATTCAAAGAGTACCACAGCAAGACCAGGGACAAGGATTTTACTCAAGACTTTTCTTGGTACCCAGAAAGGAAAAAGCCTGGAGAAAAATACTGGACGTGTTAACCCTAAATACTTTCCTGGATGTTCCAAAATTCAAAATGTTAACAATGCAGCAACTTCTACCCATGCTGGGCAAGAAGGCATGGCTAGTTACTTTGGACCTCAAGGAGGCATACCTGCATGTCCCAATCAGACAGTCTTGCAGAAGATACCTCAGATTCATAGCTGGCTCAAAGCATTACCAATTCTCTGCACTGCCCTTTGGCTTATCTACTGTGCCCAGGGTCTTCACAAAATGCCTGGCACCAGTAATTGCATTTTGCAGACAAAGAGGAATTCAAATATACCTCTACTTGGATGACTGCGTTATTCAAGCAGAGAGCAAAGACATTCTACTAAAACATCTGGCGTTTGTAAAAATATTATTAGTTTGCCTAGGGTACACAGTAAACGAAAAGAAATCAAAACTAGTGCCCTCTCAAGAGATAATATTCCTGGGTGCAAGCTTAAATACAACTGCCCAGATGGCTTATCTCACGCCAGACAAACAAAGGCAACTGACTCATTACTTTCAAATGATGGCAACAAAGACCCAGTTCCCTGCAAGAAAAATTCTGCAGGCCCTGGGCTTCATGGCATCCTGCATTCTACTAATTCGATATGCAAGACTGCATATGAGGAAACTACAATGGTATCTAAAAAGTGTCTGGACTCAACATTGCCACAGCCTGAAAACAATACTAACTATAATTCCCTGTCTACAACAGGAGTTTCAGTGGTGGTCCCAGGCCTGTCACCACAACAAGGGACAGCCTTTCTTCTTACCCACAGCCAGGCATACAGTAACAACGGATGCATCAGATTATGCCTGGGGGGCACACATGGCAGGGAAATGTATTCAGGGCACGTGGCCCAAGGAACAAATGCATCTTCACATCAATCAAAAAGAGATGTTAGCTGTACAGAATGCCCTGATAGCCTTCAAGGATCTACTACATCCAGGACACCTATTACCAAAGACGACAACATCACAGTTATGTGGTACATAAACAAGCAAGGGGGCACACATTCCTACCCCCTCTGCAGGCAAGCCATGACTTTGTGGAACACAGCACTTACCTATCAAGTACATCTGCAGGCACAATTCCTGCCAAGAAAGAAAAATACACTGGCAGTCGAACTAAACAGAAATCTCATGGATCCACACGAATGGAAACTAAATCCACAGGTCTTCAGCATGGTAACAAGGAAATGGGGACGCCCAGACATAGATCTTTTTGCCTCCCCTCACAACTGCCAACTACAGAAATTCTGCACAAGAACTTATCACCCACAACCATGGAAAGTGGATGCTCTTTCATTCAGCTGGAAAACCCTGACAGTTTATGCCTTCCCTCCACTGCCTCTTCTTCCCAAGGTACTCCTAAAAGTCAGACAAGAGAAGCCAAAAATGATCCTGATTGCGCCAGACTGGCCATGCCAGCACTGATACCCAATCCTAAAGAGCTTGTCTCAAGGCCCAGCCTGGCCTTTGCCTCAAATTCCTCATCTTCCGACTCAATCCGACTCAACAAAACAATCAGATTATACACAGTCAACTCAGAACCTTAAGTCTGGCTGCATGGCAGATAACATGGTCACTCAGACCACACCTCTCTCTAAAGCTGTTATGGATGTCATTTTAGAAGCCAGGAGGCCCAGCACTAGGAAATCTTACGCAGAAAAATGGAAGAGATTCTGTGCTTGGAACCAGGCACAAGGACTCGCACCACTTGTTCCAAATATACCTCAGATTTTACAATACCTAACTGAGATGCTGGACAAAGGCCTATCCTTTTCATCTATTAAGGTCCATGCCTCTGCCATTTCAGCTCATTACAATATGGAATCTCCTATTTTTTCACATCCACTACTAAGGCAGTACCTCAGAGGGGCAAGAAACATAAGACCCCCAAGGAGAGCACCAGTACGTACTTGGGACCTCAATTTTGTTTTAGAAAAACTCACACTGCCTCCTTTTGAGCCAGCTAACACAGCTGATATAAAATTGTTATCATTGAAAACTGCTCTGCTTCTAGCAGTAACTTCAGCAAGAAGAGTCCAGAGTTACAGGCATTAATGGCAGTGGAACCTTTCATCATTTTTCATCAGGACAGGGTCTCTCTAAGGACAAACCCAACATTTATGCCAAAGGTGGTTTCCAGTGTGGCTCTTAACCAAACCATTCATTTGCCAACTTTCTATCCGAATCCCCAGAATAAAGGGGAGAGATTTCTGCACACTTTGGACATACACAGACAGCTATGATTCTACTTGGACAAAACAAAAGCTTTCAGAAAAACTGACCAACTGTTTGTAGCTTATACTGCAGGATCACAAGGAAAGCTTATCTCAAAACAGACTATTTCAAAATGGATAGGACACTGCATTCGCTTCTGCTATGCACAACATGGCAAATCAGTACCTAAGGGCATTAGGCCACATTATGCCAGAGCAGCAGCCACTTCAGCAGCCTTTCTCAGAGGAGTACCAACCAAAGACATTTTAGAAGCTGCAACCTGGAGTTCAGTGCACACTTTCACCAAACACTACCACTTAACTCTCTACTCTAAATCCAGAGCAGGCTTTGCCACTGCAGTTCTGCAGGGCCTGGTAGCCTCTCCAAATCCTATTAAGGCCCAGCCACCCAACCTCAGCTTTGGGATTCTACCCAAGTGTAATGACTGCAACAGTGAAACACGATGAACATAGTACAGTTGTGTACCAACCATAAATGTAGATGTTTGAGTGTATTCACTGTTGCAGTCCAGGTTACCCACCCACCATCCCCCTTTTCATTGCTGGGACTTTTCTGTATTTCTCAACTCTATACAACCTATTTGGTGTATTTGCTTGTAGATGAAGACCATGTTTATTTTATTACATGCATGTTTTTTGGCATACTTTTTTTCCAGCCTTCCTATTTGAGGGCACCTGACATCTGGGGCAAGAAAAACTGAAGAAAATGGCATTGGTTGCATCTTTTATACCCCTGGCGCACTGACGTCAGGGAACGAGTGACAGCAACCGACGCCGGATCTAGATTTTGGAACTCTGGCCGACTGCAGGTAGCCTGCCAGCAGGATAACCCAAGTGTAATGATTGCAACAGTGAATACACTCGGAACAGCTACATTTATAGTAGGTACACAACTGTACTTTGCTTATCCTGCAGGCAGCAATCTGTTAAATGGCTCTCTTCCACTTATCCATTCATACCTATCCCAACCGGGGTACCACAAGGTTCCATCCTGGGTCTTCTCCTGTTTAATGTCTTTACCAATGATCTCTATACTACTTGTAAACAATCCTCCCCCTTCCAATATGCAGACATCTCGACTCTCATCTCCATCTCAGACAATATCTCCAATCTCCACACTCTTACTCAACAGGCCTTCCTATCTACTGAACAGTGGTTGTCCAGGAATCTAGGCATTCTCAACCCTAAAAAGACCAGGCTCTTATTATTTTCCCCCGATCTCTCTCTCATCTCAAATCCACCTTTACTATTGCATCCTCTAATAACACTGTTATCCATCCTGAAGCTTACACTAAACTCCTTGGGGTCATCATAGATGATGAACTCAAATTCAACTTGCACATCCTCCAAAGCATAAAAAAACTCGCCAGAAACTTGGTTTACTGTATCGCAACAAAAAATTCTAACTACAAATGCCAGACTCTCCCTTGCACAAGCTCACAAGCTCTTCTCCTCCCTTCCCTTCTATATGCTGCCCCAGTACTCACCAACATCCAAACTACTCTACTTTAAACAAACTCCAACAAACTTTTACCATAAGATGGCTAGATTTATCACAAACTTTCCATAAAGTACACATGACTGCCTTGCCCTAAGTGCTCTCCACTGGTTAGAATTCCCCCATCTTCTACTGCTGTCACAACTTCAAATGTTACATTTCATTCTTTACAAACCTTCATCGTGCCCTGCTCTCTCTTCCTTCATTTCTATCTACACTCCACCACAGACTCTCCTTACCTCTAATCAGCAATTACTACAAATCTACCAACCCAAAATAATAGCTGGCAAACTCCCGTATAAACACTCCATCGCCCAACCCTGGAACAAACTCCCAAGAGACATTTGTTCCATGATTCACCCATCCCACTTTAAAGAAAAACACAAACTTCATCTGCTCAACTCCAAAATATGTCCTTGTCAAGCCCCTGCTTAAGCTCCCCACAACCCTTCCATATACCTTTTCAGTCCCTCCACATACAGCTTAGTACTCCACTATTGTGGATACTTATTGAACTCTGCAATCAGTACTGTTGGATTTGAGTCTTTTTAACTGTAAGTTTATTTTTTAGTTTGTAAAAATATTGATATGTATATATATATATATATATATATACACACACACACACACACACACACACATATATATATATATATATATATATATATATATATATATATATATATATATATATTTCATGGGTTTGCATTTCTGATTTGTCTTTCTAACGTTCTTGTATAACTGATTTTGACCATATTTTTAACTCAAATGTTTGATTCACTGTAAACTGTTTTTTGGAGCTTTTCTCCTCAGGTCTCCACTGAAAATGGGCCACAAGCCCAGCTTTACCATCACAGTTAACAAATGTCAATAAATAATATTAAAATGAACAGATGATCCAGAAGCTATCTATGCTTCTGGCTGTGAGACAGTCATTACCACTTCATAGCTCTGCCTTTTGGCCTCAGCGTAGCGCCCAAGGTGTTTACCAAGTATATGGCAGTAGTAGCAGCTCACTTGAGACTACATGGATTCCGGGTTTTTCCATATTTGGACAACTGGCTCATAATCACTCCAATTAAGCATCATCTGATTCTAGCGCGAGACTGCATACTCCAATTATGCTTTTGCTTAGGGATTTCAGTCAGTCACAACAAATCTCATCTTGAACCAACACAGATATTGGAATTCATCGGAGCTTTGCTCAATAGACTTAGTCAATAAGACTCTCTTCTGCTGCCAAGAGTTAAAACTATTCAATTCCAGGGCAGGAAGATCACTGAAAATTCATCTCTTCCAGCTTGACTGATCCTCCAGACTTTGAGATCTATGTCAGTGCAGCGCAGTCATTCTGGTACTGCTGGGAAGGTTTCCATATGAGGATTCTTCTGTGCAAACTAGCAACTCAGTGGTGCATTCTTCATCAACAATTATCCAGTCAGAACAAAGTAACACAGGCTTGCAAGAATTATCTTGTATGCTGGATGCACTCTGATCAAGTACAAGAAGGTTGCCCTTTGTTCTCCTTCAACCCAAGGTCTTAGTGAGCATGAACGCCTCCAAAGATCAGGTGGAGGGGCATTTCTTGGGAAAGACTGTCCAAGGCACATAGTCCCCCAAAGAGGCCAACATGCACTTCAGTGTCCTGGAAATAAGAACTCTTGTGCTAGCATTGCAGGCCTTCCAAGACATACTCCCTCACCTGGACTATTGCAATCCGGATGGACAATATGTCAGTGGTTTGGTACGTCAGCATACAAGAGGGAACCAACTCTTAACCCTTTGTTGAGAAGCTGTGAGAGTGCGACAATGGGTGATTGCTCCCAATCGATTTCTGACAGCAACACACATTCCAGGGAAATCCATTGTCATTGTAGACTAGTTCAGCAGGTATATTCTAATACCTCACAAGTGGTCCCTCAATATGAAGGTTGAGGAAAGGATTTTCCATCAATGGAGACAGCTGTGCCCGAGACCTCTTTGTATCTCCACTCAGTAATACGTTCACAGGTTCCTTGCCCTGATCCCACAACAGGGCGAGTCACAGAGGGAAGCTGTGCTTCATGATTGTTCCCCCAGTTTCCTTTACACCTACCCCCCCAGTTACCTATAATCCCCAAATTTCTTCAGAAAGCATCTCGATTGGAGAGCATAGTTATCCTCCTTGCCCCTTACTGGCCTCGTCAGATTTGTTTTCCCTTTCTTTGGCCTCATCTCTTCTGTCCTCCATGGATTCTGGATTCAACTCCAGACCTACTGTCTCACCAGACAGACATGACTCATCCAGATTCTATGTCTAAAATAGACTGCATAGTTTCTCCAGTTCGGTTGATCACTAGACAGCGTAGGATGTCCTTCAAGGATGCATCTGCAGTCATCACATATGGGTTGTCCTGCCTCATGCAGCCCTTCGGTTGGCCGGATTCCAAAGTCTGGGTCCGGCATCAGCTGACGTCGCCCCTTCCCCGACGTCAGAGTGCCTGGGGTATAAAAGCGTCAGCCAACGCCATCTTCCTCTGTCTTTCTTGCCGCGTGGTGCCCGAAGCAGAAGCAGTTCGCAAGTGCCGGTCGGCCAGCTCCTGTAATTCAGCTACCGAAGACTTCAAAAGCTAAGTACCCCATTGGGGACTCTTTTTTTGCCTCAGCTGATGTCAGATAAAGTTAATAATTGTTTAACTTGTGGGAAACAAATACCTCATAAGGATTTCCACTCTTACTGCCTCCCCTGCCTAGGCCCAGACCACGACGTCTCAACCTGTTCAGCCTGTGCTTCCTTCAACCGACGCACTCTTAGACGTCGGGTGGAGTTTGCAGAGGAATTTTTTTGGGGCTAGTTTTTCATACAATATGCCGTCGGAGACTCCGACTTCACATTTAACAAAGAAACGGAAGGACAAGGACCGACGCACGCAGGCCGCGGTTTCGGCTGAAACCACGGCCAGGCCTACCGCGAGTGTCTCTGTCTCGGCTGAAACAGAGTCCTTGGTACTTCCGACCCCCGAAACCGCTCAACCGACAACCTCGGCCCCGGAGGCCCCTGCTGAGTCAGTTATTGTATTTCCTTCAGAAACTGGTGTCTTGGAAACTTCCGACACCATTCCTCTAGACAAAACTACTCCAGCACGTGGTGCAGCTAGGCCTCCTGCATCCATGTCCATAAAGGCATTCACCAGGGCTAAAGTTGCTAAACATACCTATGCCTCCCAGGGTTATTCCTCAGGGACCCTCTACAAGTTCACAGATTCTTACTTTAGCAGAGGACCTTATTTCCTTGATTAGGGGATCTCAACCTCATCCAGACAGGGGCTCTCAACCTCATCCGGACAGGGGCTCTCAACCTCCTCTAGACAAAAGGCCCAGGGTTGAGCCCTCTGATCCCCACTCCTCAGAGGAGGCCTCTGATGGCTCTGCTCTCGGACTACCAGGAGGAGGCTTTTTCGGCCTACGAGGATTCTGATGCAGAGGAATCAATCCCCTCGGCCTCCCCTCCTGAAGAACTATCCTTCAGGGAGACCCTTCACACTATGAGAGAGCATTTCAAATGGCAGGGCCAGGAATTTTCTGATTCCAGGAAAAGATTAAGAACTTTTCTGCATTTACCTCAGCATAGACCTTTGGCTATTCCTCCTGTTTTGAATGTCATTGATGATGTGTACTCTGAGTCTAGCATAACCCCTGACACTCTTCCTCCGGCCCCTGTCAAACCCGATAGGTACTGCAGGGTCCCGGACTCGCATCATTTTCTTTACAAGGCCCACTCTGCTGATCCAGAAACTATTTCCCAGGGCCCTAAAGGGGTTGCAGCTGCCACCTCTAAAAATCCATTCCCCTCTGAAAGGGAGTCCAGGGCTTTAGAGAGATGGGGTAAAAAAGTGTATACTTCTGCTACTCTTTCTACGAGGGCATTAAATTGTCAATTTCATATGATACAGTACCAAGAGTATTTGTTAGATGAATTGCATAAGAAACTGTCTTCACCTGAACCCCTAGATCACAAATCACTACAGGATCTGGTACATAACTCCCAGCAGGTTAGTAACCATTTCTT
>NC_056743.1:1290689838-1290754990 GCF_019279795.1 Protopterus annectens | reverse complement strand
CCAAACAAGGGGAATTATAAGAGGCCATCAAGAATCTGTAGTACTGATATATTATACCAAAAAGAATGTGAATATTTAAGAAATCTTTTTATAGAAAAAGGATACCCAAACAATATGTTTGAGGTTATATTTAACGAAATTTCCCAAAAAAGGTCCACACAATTTTCCCCATTACTAGGTGTTACAACCACCCAGCAAAATATCAGTAATATAAGTAGGGACAAAACAGAAAATTTACCTTTTCTATGCACATACAACAGGAATAGTGTAGAAATTGAGGGCATTATAGCCAAATGTTGGCCAGTTCTCTCTATTAATGAAGATCTGAAGAAAAATATCCCAAGCAGACCACATTTTGTTAGAAGAAGGGAATGCAATCTTAAAGAACTACTAGAAAAGCAAATGCCAACCAGCAATAATGAGAATCATCAGATTAGGGGAACTTACAAATGTAAGGCTTGTAGTCAATGTTGTTATATTCTGGACAAGAAAGGCATTTATTTAAAATCCAGAAACATGAATTTGTTCCCATCAGGGCATTTTAATTGCAACTCAAAAGGAGTAGTTTACCTGGGAATTTGCCAACACTGTATGAGTTTTTATGTGGGGAAAAACGGAAAGGGTTTTAAAAAGCAGAGTGCACGAACATATGTATGAAATTAAAAATAAGAAAGAATCTAATGCATTTTATAAGCACTCCTTAATTTGTGAGAACATGTGTTTAAAATTTTTAGTCCTTGAACAAGTTTCTTATAATGTAAGAGGGGGGGACTGGGAAGCATCCCTGGAATACAAAGAACTGTTGTGGCAAATAAAACTAAACGCAACAAGACCACCAGGGCTTAATGATGCAATCAGCATCAACAGTGCTCTTAAGTTACATAGGGCCAAATTATAGAAGGTATTTCAAACAATTATGGTTTACAATATAGATGCTAAGGTTTTAAAGAATGCAAGCTTCATGAACTGGTCATTTCTATTCAGGGGTGACCACTAAAACTAATGTGAAAGGATTCAGTTTTGTAAATACTTAACACAGTCCTAATAAAGTGGATTTAAAATGCTTATAAACAGGATTTGAAGCAGTATATCCAATGGCAAGAAGGTATTAATTTATATTTTAAAGAATTTTTTGACTATTATATCCAATATTATGATTTATAAATTCATTAAGATTAATTAATATTAAGATTTTTTAAAGTTGATTATTTTACACATAAGAATATTTAATATGCAAAATTTACATTTATAGTTATGTTTAAATTTATATGATTAATTTTAGTATTCATCGTATAGTAACATAATGTGATTTTAATAGGAATTTTTTAAAAACAGTTTTTAATTAAGTGGGACCCTTACAATACAATTGTAATACAATGAAATGAAATGCTATTTAAATATTATATAAATGATATAAAAAGTAATGATGGTAGAAAATATTTAGGAAGTCTTTTATAGGTTGTTTTTGCTGCTGCTGATGTATTTCCCATTTCCCATGCTCTATTTTTGTAATTGTTGTTTATACCAAGTATATATCTTTAAACATAAGAGAACTATATAACAATGAGATTACACTAAATTGTATAATTGGCTAAGGAAGTGACAAAAGTATAAATTGAATGCACATTGAGTACAACACTGTCTTGAAAAAGCCTGGGAGAGCCCGGGCGAAAGCGCTTGACTGCATTTTGTGATTTTAAACTCTTTTTTTCGTGCGCATTTTATTTGTGAAGTTCAAATTAAAGCAGAGTTTTCTAAAAACTATCCGGTTCCTGGTGATATCTCCTTTTGAACCTGCTCACAAGGCAATTTGTAGTAGTTACTTGGGAAACCATGTTACACATTTCTCTGACATCTGCAAGATAAGTATCTGTGGCTGTTGTGGTGAGTCATCCCAATCTCATCTTTCGCAGAGATATGGGTAACGCTGAGAACAAATCATTCTTTTTATATCTTTTATATCTTAGATTGCTTCAGATTGTACACTAAGCCAGGCAGATCATCTTCATGTTTTATTCCCTGAAGCAAAATATAAGTGAGAGAATTTTATACAAAGGGTATTCGCAGGCAGCTCGGATACTACACGTACAAAACATTAAACCTTCACGACTTCTGATCAACTGTTTCCTGGTGAAGGTAAGAAAAGAGGCAGTCACTGTGAAAACAGAATTTCTGAATAGCTATCTCATACTATTGCTTTTTTGTTCTTTCAGAAGAAAGGCACTTCCTGGCAAAGTTGAAGCCCACTCTACAGTGGTTCTGGCTTTCCTCTGTGGCTTTTTGGATAGGGTTGTAGATTACAATTATAATAGAGGCAGCAAATTTCAGCTGTATACATCTTTACAAATTACTGCAAACTGGATTCTCTAGGACCATTGCAGGCTTTGGTAGGACATTCTTCAAGACTTGTGGACTCTGATCCTTTTTCCTCCCTTTCCTTCTAAGCTCTGGTATTTATCCTGTGTAGCTTAGGCTACAAGAACAGTGATCAAATGATAAACGCAATACAGTTGTGTAAGCAAACTTAGGATAACTGTACCCTCTCACCATCTTCTTGTTTTTGGCCATTTTTATGCCGTGGTATGAGATTTTTATTCTTACTGTTACTTTCTACATGAGTTTTAGTCTGCCTGTTCTGAGGCAAGAAAGATCTGAAATTTTGACATCCTAGCCACTTACGTATATTGCTTTCCCTGAGTTGTACTGTGGTTAGGGCATGTGGAAGGTGCCCTTAAGCTTTGGAAGCTAGTCATGTGGTCCATTCCTTGGCAGGTCGTCCCATATAGCTTAAGCTGCTGCAATGTTGATGCAGTTAAACATCCCCTGGCATGGTGAGTTTACTTGCTCGACTGTACTTTCCTTTTAATGGTCTTCCTTAGATTGGTTGTAGTGGAAGGAAGGATAGCAGTTAGAGCTGGGTGTTTTTCAGTTAATGACTTGTTTTAATATGGGCTTTAGTGGAAGTGGATTGAATGATGGGAAGAGAATGCCATTTGTTCACTGCTTGTGTCTTGAAAAATGGAGAAAATCATTCTTTGATGTGCTTTTTGGGGTTTTTGGTGCCTGGATTGTATTTTGTAGCGAATTGCTGAATGTTCTTTGGGGCAGTTAGTTTTAACTCTTACATTACACACTCATGTAAGATTTACAGTCTTAGCTTTGCCTGCTAAAATTTTTCTGATTTGTTAGTGTAGTGTTTCCATCATTCTGTTATTGATTTGTGCAGATCAGTTTGCTGAACATTAAGTTAGCTGTTTGGACTTTTCCTGGGTTACATCAGTTTTTATTTTAAACATGTTATTTCGTATAACAATTAATATAACATTGTTATACTAAATATCAGCTGTTGTATTTTGCATTCTTGCATTTTTGTAACCATTTTTGCTTGTTCTTTGAAGATCATATTTTAGGAAATTACATCACGTTTTATAGTTATGGTAATATTTTGATTGTATTAATTGTTTTACATCGTTTTAGTGATGGTTTGATTTAAAGTGCTTCGTAGATGAACATTGTAATAAATTTGAGTTTGAACTTGCAGGGAAGTGCTCTACTTCTGAGAATGGGTTACCAATCACTACATTTCCCTGGTGACAGAACATATTCCAAGAAATGAAGCATACTGACAGTCACCTTAAGATATGGCTGAAAGTTCTTGCTAGAGTTCCAGCTATTAAATAGAACCTTCCGGTAGCAGTCCAGAGTTGCAGTTGTCTGGAAGATGACCCGTTGACAGTTGGGAAAATGAATGTATTCTCAGTTCAGCGGGATGGGGTGGGAGGAGTGAACTGGTTTGGACAGAGGTTGGTAGATCCACAATACATATGCCAGTAGGACTGTTGCTATAGAAGGGGAAAGTCACTGTTGTTGCCTTCAGAGCTTTAGTTCTTTTATTGTTACAGTGTGATCAGAAGTCTGTCAGTACCCTCCAAGTGATGCTCAGAGCTTAGATAAGTAGCCATTTGGGGGCTTTTTTCTACTTAGCAGATTCCTTGCATTGTATTATGAGTTCTTGTTTAAATCTGTGATTTGGAAATAGTTCTGATCTGATCCCTAGAAAAAGTCCCCTGAGTATACTTGTGGCAAGCAAATTCCATGGAAAGGAAACTCTTGTGTTTGTTGCTGGCAGCTACTCACATAAGGTGTCTTGAGTGCCTTTATCCTCCATTTCTCCCCAAGTGGATGTAGCTTTCTGGGAAGATGTAGACGTTTTGTGGGAAGACTTGAAAATGGAAGCCAAAGAATTATTCAGTTTTGATATGTTACTGTGATTTGGTAGGAAGAGTAGCACCAGACCTGCAAGTATTCCCTGGCATCTTAGTGTGCCTGACTTGTTGTCATATGTGCCCAGGAAATGCATTTTATACATGTGTATGTGTGTGTATGTATATAAATATAATTATTGGAAAGGAAACAAATGTCTGTATATAAATCTGGCAGCCAAGCTTTTCATCTTTTCTGTATACATGGTACAAAGTCAGAGCTGGAGTAAAAGAAATGTTGGAAATAAATCATCACGACACCAGAAACATCACACACGGCAGACAACACACCAGTGTCTCACAAACACAGCCCATAAGGTATAACAATAAACCAATGCGGCCCATAAGGTATAACAATAAACCAATGCAGCCCATAAGGCCTAACAGCAAACCAAACACACTAGTCATTGGCGATTCAATTGTGAGACACACTGATGTGCCCCTCACCAAGGACTCGACAAGGAGAAGGTCACTTTCAGTTGTCTGCTAGGCTCCAGAATTTGCCACATCATGAATGCACTTAAGTCTTTCCATAGCAGGTACAAATATAACTCTGTCATTGTCCATGTTGGTGTGAATAACTTGAGATTTACCTCCCTGGACTGTGAGACATGATTGTGCTCTGAGTATGTGTCCCAGGCAGGTAAGACCCTAGCCCTAGGCAGCAATCGTACCTTAACCAAGAGTGATACCACAATACCAACAAAAAATGATTGACTTCAACAATTGGCCTAATTTCTGACACCTCTCCGAGGGGATCTAGTATCTGTCTGCCTGGGAAGAAATGGTTGACGAGCCTCGATGCTTTGCCAGAGATGGGCTTCATCTGTCACCCCTAGGATTCCGGATCCTGGCCAAGGCTCTTGCCTCCCCCATTGTGCCTTTTTTAGGCTATGTCCCAAAGACAAGGGATTCCGGATCCTGGCCATGGCTCTTGCCTCCCCCATTGTGCCTTTTTTAGGCTATGTCCCAAAGACAAGTCTTCCAACATAAAAAAATCTGTCAAAAAGCAAATTGAAGGTCATGTTGCTTAATGCTAGGAGCCTTAACCTGAAAATGCACTCACAGGAGGCTCTCTTTAAAGTGGAAGATGCCGATGTTTGTGCGGTCACGGAAACTTGCTTCGGGGCTGGTGAGAGAACCCCTGTCTTACCAGGCTGTACCCCATTTCACACATTACGACCCCAAAATGAAGTCAGCAAGACTAAGGGTGGTGGAATCTGTATCTTCATTAAGGACAGGTACACCTCCAGACTGGTTTGCCAGCATGATGCACAGGAATTGCTCCAAATGCAACTGACAGTTGGCAAGGCACCCATCCAAGTCATAGCCATCTATGGACCCTCCTCCATGACTCGGGACACCCAGTCCTCCTACCTGGACCTACTTGACTCTTTCAAGATACCCCTTAACATCCTGATCCTTGGTGACTTCCAACTACCCACCATAGACTGGGTGAACTACTCCTGCACTAATCCAGTCACCCAGCGATCCCTTGACTTCATCAGGTCTAATGCACTAGACCAGCACATCTCATCCCCCACAAGGGGAGATAACATTCTGGACTTTGTTCTCACCAACATGGGTGACCACTGCACCATTCCCATAGTATGTTCTTTCCCTGGTGAGATCAGATCGGTCTGTCTCATTCGAAGTTTACATACATACAGCTTACCTTAACTTGGCCAGCGCATTTAACACAATACCCCACTCTGGCATCATCGAAAAGCTAATGCAGCTTGTTGTAAATCCCTGTGTCATCAGGTGGGTGGCCAACTGGCTCACCGATAGGACCCACAAGGTCAAAATAGGTGTCTCCACCTCTGACAGCAGACCTGTCACTAGTGGTGTTCCCCAGGGATCTGTCCTGGGACCCCTACTGTTTGGCATGTACTTCTCACAGGTCCAGACCAAGACAAAAGGCCTGTGGCTGACCAAGTTTGCAGATGGCTGTAAGTTGGGTGCTGTTATTGACTCTCAAATGATGTTAACATACTGCAAGAGGGTCTCACAGCAACAAATGACTGGTTTCAAAGTCATGGTCATAAGTTAAATGCAAAAAAATGTATTGTCATACCATTAGGCAAAAACACCGCCTCTGCTGATTATTGCATCAACGGCAACGCCCTAAGCATGCAACCTGTGGTGAGAGACCTAGGTGCTCAGGTTGACAACAATCTCACAGTCAACCATCATGTCGTGGCAGTGGTCAGAAAAGCCTTTTACTTGTTTACTCTCATAAGTAAAAGGATTGCATCCAGAAAAATGGAGGTTATTACCTCTCTACTCCTCCCTCAGGCCAACTATTGAGTGTAACACCACATTTGGTATGTACCTCTCCAAACACCTGCACCAACTGGAAAGTCCATGGAAATACCTCACAAAAAGAATCCATGGCCTCCAACACCTATCCAGTGCAGGCAGGCTCAAATCACTATCACTCTGTTCAGTATCGTACAGATTGCTCAGAGGTGATCTGTGTCTCGTCTACAAGGCAATATCGGACCCTGCCCTACTAGAGATGCTCCATATCTGTAAGTATAATTCCTCGGTCATTACCTGCTCAAAATGCCTAAATCTGATATGCAATGTCAAAACCTGCTGGAAAGGCAGGTTTTTCTCCCAGAGGCTGCCCCATCTCTGGAATAGACTTCCCATACCTGTCAAACAGAATACCTCGCTGACCCTCTTCAAGAACAACCTCGATGAGTGGATGGAATACCACAAATTTGTCCCAGGGGTGCCACCTGTGTCCCTCACTGACAGGGGCGACGGGTGCTGACAGGTTTCTTTTTTGGGGATAAACTCTTGGCTAAGCTTGTAAGGGCCCCAGAGCCATTAGCTAGTAACCTCCTATGATCCTGTGATCAGAGACAAATACAAATACAGTAGAAACTGCAGTAGGCTGCCAGATTTAAAAGCTGGAAGCAGAGTAAGAATACAACATCTTTGGGAAAGTTCAGTTCCTGTAGGAAGGGTGAAAGGCTTTGTAGAGTGTCGTATGCATTTGTATAAGATAAATAAATATGAGGAAGTTCAAATTGCCACAGCCAGTACTGTTGTAGGAAAATACTATGAGACATGTGAATGCAAGAGAAACTCCTAATCATGTCTGCTATGATGCAGCAAGTGTATGCACGTATTGTATCATAATGCATACAAGTTTATAGTGCCCCTCACTGAATTTCTCCAAATCTTTTGGGTTTCTAATATCATGATGGGAATGGATCCCATTCCTAAGTCGAAGTGTAATTGAAGTTCATGAAATTAATATTGTTTCAATCTTTGTCAGCCAGAAGTGCTCTTCGCACCACCCACAATGTGCTCAGTAATGACTCCTCCTGCAGTTCATATGGAGTTACATGTATTAGTAACTCACTTAAATACGATTGTAGATTATTTTTATAAGATTTGTTGCTGGTACTACTATTGGAACTGTCTGGGTATCTTTCTCCACATTGCTCTCATTTCTGCCTGCAAATCCTGATATTTTATGACCATTTTATAACATTTGCTAAATAAGAAGCAATTTCATTGCTTTTGGCAGAGTTAACATGCCGTATGTCTTAATGTGGCAAGAATGGTTGATCTAAAGTACCTGTGTACTGATTCCATGTCTTACAGTGTAAAACATTACCTGTTACCTGGATAGGTAATAGCAAACATTGCCATAACAGCCCCTAGTCTAGAAATGCTTGACCTTCATTACATGTAGTGCTTCTGGTTGGAAAATGTTGAGTGATGCTTGGTAAGAGCAGTGACTGTAGTCGTCTTCATGTCTTCCACATCAATAATAAGTTGTATTGGGAAAAATAGCTGCTTAATTACTACTAATTCAGGAAGATGTTTGCAACAGTTACAAAACACTACAATGTTGATAATGGTGGTAGAGTTGATGAAAAAATATGTTGACAGTGAGCTGACCTTGAAAAAGGTCTAGCTGGTCATTGAGCCAGAGTACTGGAATGCAGCAAAAGGCTCATATTTTTAATGCATTAATTAATCCTTTATCATAAAGACATGTCAAGATATGAATTGTATTTGGGCAGTGAAATGATAGTTGTAAATTTTTATTTGAGTTAGTGCCACATGCCCATCCCTGTTCCATTGTTTTGCCTTTTTTGTTAGATGGCATATTGTCAGCACATTGGTGTCGAATTCATGTTCATCAACGACTTGGAACAATGCCAGTGGATTCGGGAAAAGTTTGAGACCCCAGGCATTATGCAGTTCACTGATGAAGAGAAGCGCACTTTGCTGGCAAGACTGGTCCGTTCTACCAGGTTAGAAGGTTATAGAATTCTTGTATAGGTGTGGATTTCATGGAAGGCCGTCTTAGTAAGACAACCTTAATTTTTTACACCATTGTTACTTTTTTGCAGTTAATGATGTGCAGGCACGTATTGGTGCTGTGCAAGTTTTATTGAAGAATTGATTTTGGTTCTCTTCTTTCCCTCATTGACAAGAGCATATTTTGGTAAAAATAACATTTGGGAGTGAATGACAAATTTATTACTCCAACATGATATATATTTTTTTTTTTTTTACAGAATTATGCATTTTCTTATGTTGCAATTTCATTCAAATCTGGAGTCTTTCTCTAATGTCACAGTGTAAATGTGCATTCATGACGTGGGGTGTTCTATTTATTACATACTTAATCGTGTTACTATGCATACATAGTTTATATAAATGCATATTTTAACTGTATTGTACAGAGGCAGTATGATAAAAGAAATACCATTGTATGAGCTAAGTTTTATGTATGGTGACGCAGACTGGATGGAGATGGTTTTGTAATGTACTCTGCACACAAACTTTTATGTATCCCTTTCTAAACATTGGACATTTACAACAGCGAGCATTGCATTGAACCAGGAACATCAAAATCCCAAAACACTAAAACCTAACCAAACACAAATTCTGCTTTTTTTTTTCTGAGGGGGGGGGGGGGGACGACTAACACACCACACCAGCAGCTAATTTTGTATACTATAGCAATAACCCACGCCTGGGTGTGGGTAATGCTAAATTTACCCACGGTTGGCGTGGTTTGGTGGTTATTGCTATTATACCATGACATTATTTAAGAAAAGAAACTGTTACTTTTCTTAAATAATGGCATAGTATAATGCCTGTTTACTGCCCTTCCGCAGATGTCTGGCATCCGCGGCAGTTCTGATGTGCTTTGGCGCCTCGCAGTACATCAGAGTTGTGGACAGCACGGAGAAAGCAAGATCTCTGTTGCTTTTTAGTCTCGCTATGTTAAATGAGTTTAACATAGCGAGACAGTTTTAAAATAAGCAACGGACATCTCCGCTGCTTATTTTAAACTGTCTCGCTATGTTAAACTCATTTAACATAGCGAGACACAAAAAGCAACAGAGATCTTGCTTTCTCCGTTTTTTAACATTGTCTCGCTATGTTAAATGGGTTTAACATAGCGAGATAGCTTTAAAATAAGCAACGGAGATCTCCGTTGCTTATTTTAAAGCTGTCTCTCGATGTTAAAACCTTTAACATAGCGAGACAGTGTTTTAAAAAACCGAGTTATACTAATGGAAAAAAGTCCGGGCAACCGGACCTTTTTCCATTAGTATATCTCGATTTACAACGGGCACGCTGGCCAATCAGCGTGCACGTTTTGGGGGGGTCATGGTATAATAACTGTAAGGTCACACTACAGTGGGGAAAAGTGCAAAATCCCAATGTACTGTGATCCTGCACAGTGTAGGTATTTCTCATTTGATATTCTGAGTTTTTGATGATCCGATTCGGTTTGATGTTAAAATGTTTTTTAATTTTACTTCAGGTTGCTTAAACAAATCATTGGTCACCAAGGTCTGTATCAGGTTGCTTTTTCCAAACTAAAAATTATGAAAACTCTTGTCTGGCATTGACTTAGTAATACACAATGATTTACCAGAGATTCAAAAATTATATGAGGGACAGGGCAAAATATGAGGTAACACCATGGACATTCCGTAAAACTGGGGACAATTGAGAGTTGTGTGTATGTATGAATGGGTGGTTGTGTGTCAGTGAGTGTGCTAGAGTGGGGGTATCTTTCTGAGTGACTGTGAGTGTGTGGTATGAATATATGCATGTGTGTGGAAGAATGCATGAGGGTGGTACTTGTGCCAACATGATATGTGGACTGACAGTGTGTAATTACTGACAACAAATGCTGTATGTTTAGCACTGGAAGTAATTACACCCTATTCAGGGATATGCATATTAGCTGATAATACGCTCAGTCTTTCTGTATTTAAATATGTTTCTGAATAGCGTTTCCCATGATCGTGGAAACTGCAGCATTTGGCCTGTGAAGTTTCTGTGAGTGGATGGAATTTCTTCTAAATCCCAGGCACAGTTTAGACATGTGAACTGTGGCTGTGTAAGCAGTGGTTGAAAGACTGGAAGCTTGTTGACTGTAAAACTGGTGAGAGAGAGCTTTAAATCTTAAACTCAAGTTTATTTCATTTGTATTTAGCAGTGCACTGAGTAATGAATGGACTGAAGAAGTAATTTTTAAGCAGAAGTTTTTACGGTTAATATTTTTATAAAAATTTCCTGATTTAAACGTGCATGTTATTTTGTAAAGTAATTCTGTACAGTACACAGTCAGGTTATGTTGGAGATGGGAGAATTTTATCAGAGACTGCTGTATGTGTCAGTGATATTAAAGTAGGAAAGTACTTTTTTTGAGTTGCACAATATACTAGCTTTATAGTGTCAGTGATATTAAAGTAGGAGAGTACTTTTTTTTTGAGTTGCACAATATACAGGCTTTATACAGTAGCAAGATAAAGGCTGTAAAGAAACAAGTTAAAGTTAATAAAATATGTTGGTAGTATTATATGTGTAGATTTAAAAGATAACTTTCCCTGTTTTTATAGATGTGGATGTTAAAGTTAATGTGCTTAGTTTATGCTGTACATGTTTTTTAAGCAAATAATTTGTTTTAATTTTTTAAACCTATTAGAATCATGATGTAAGGTGCAATGTATTTAACATTTGAAATTATATTTGTAGGAGAGATAGTGAAACCAAGTATTCCGAGTGAAATCAGAAATGCACAATGTAATTAACATTTAAAGGGATATTAGCAAACAGTTCAGTGAAAACAAATGAAATTTGAAGAACTAAATAGTTATACAAGTGCTCGTCTCCACAACAGCCTTAGTACTTTAGTAAATGTAATGGTGCACAGCTTATTTAAAGATAGCAGGTACAGTAAACTCTCAGTTAATCGGCACCCATGGGGATTGGTAGATAACTGTAGTTTCTGGTTGCTTGAGAGTTACTATTAAAAACAGGCCTAATACTGTACCCTATACTATTTATTTGGTTTGACTTGTTCTTAGGTTGGGGAGACATGGAATTTATTCCTGTCTTCCTTTTTAAAGCTCTAAAACTCTAAGGTATGTTTCTGGGTGGGCAGAAAGTGCAACACATGAAAGTTGTACTGTATTTCTTTGATTTTTTTTTTTTTTTTTCTGGTTGCTTGAGTTCCGGTTAACTGAGAGTTTACTTTACACAGGCTAAAAGTTAATGCTTAATGAAAGTATAGAAGTTGTTCACATCTGACAGGGGTGATAGAAATGAGATGAGAGACTGTCCCACTTACAGATGGATATGTGCATTAGTATGGTTAATCGTAGCTTTAAAGTAGGTAATGCTTGTCTGTGCAACCACTGATTTGGGTTATCTGGATCTATCTGGAGGGGTAGACTTCCTTTATTTTTGGATGGTGTGTACAGTTCAGTCTGTTTGCTGTGAAATAAAGGGGAATATGTTTTTTTTTTCTTTGAAAAGTTAAATCTGAAGTACTTGACTTCATTTGGTCTTCAACCTGTGGGTATTCGGATCCGAATCGGATTCGAGACAGCCGCATCACTAGCATCTGATCCGAGCTCCAAACTCCTCCCTTACCCATAATGCTCCCCTGTCTCCTTCCTTCCCTCAGATCTCGTTTGCTGCTGAAAAGCTAGACATTCAGCTCCAGGCTTTTTTGGGTACATTTACTACATTTTCCCTTTCAGGTATGAGAGTAGGTTCTTCCCTTTCTTAACTTTAACCTTCCTATACCCGCATTGTCCGTTGGTGTTTTCTGTGTTAAAAAAAAAAGTAAAGTAAGTAGTAGTTTTCCTTTTGGCTTTCCCGCTCCCTCTACTCTTTGAGCAAGTGTGTGTGTGTCTGTGGAGATTTGTGGAGTTTTTGTTGTGGCCGAAGATGGCTGAGAGTGTGTTTGGGCATGGCCCACTTACCTCCTGCCCCATCTGCGCAGGCTTCAATCTGCCCGCCCTGAAGGACAGGAGGGCTAAGTTAATCATGAAGGGCTTGCTCCCTTTATTGGGGATAGCTGTCCCCATAAATTCTGCTTTGAAAGCATCTTAAGCTGTCGCTTCTACTTCTGCTTCTCCCCAGGACCCTAGGACTCAAACTCCCACTACAAGGTCTGAGAAGGGAGACAAACGCAGAGAAGACAAATCTAGAAAAAGGTTTCCAAACTGCTTGGCTCCAGTAGGGCCTCCAGCTTAAGCTAAGACCCCTAATAGGCCTAGTGTTCCTCAGCTCCACTCACCCAAGTTCTGCCTGGAGCCAGGGATATCTAGACCACCTTTAAAGGCTTCCTCTCACCGGCACTCTCAGATGGTGTTGATAACTTCATATTCCCGGTCAGTCTGTAGTCTTAGTGAGGCCGAGATGGACAGGATGATGCAGAAGTTCATCTGCACCCAGATCCAGATGGGAGTCTTGCCGGCCCCCTCTCCCTCCAGAGCGGGGAGCTCGCAGCCTTTCTTCACCCCTATAACTCCTTTTCCAATCCGACCATCCGTTTTGGAGTCTTTGGATCTGAGGGCCCTCAGGGTCAGAGGGTCGGTGCCAACGGTACCTTGTACCTCGACGCCGGCCATTGCCTTGAGTGTGTCTGTTCCAACTGGATCAGATCCGAGCTCTCGGAGCTGTAGCCTAGGCATCAGATCTGAGGGGGTGCTGTCGGCTCCAAGTTTGTTGGAGCGCAGTCTCCCTCTCGGCATCTTGGCTCCCGCATCTTGGCTCCTGCAGTCTCGGCTCTGACTCCATCGGATCCGAAGGGAGCAGCTCTTCTACTCGTTTCTCAGGATGTCTGCTCTCCCTCTGCCTTTGACATGGTGTAGAGGGTCCTCTGGAGTGCATCGAGACCTCTGATCATTTCATTTTCAGACTTTTTCTTGACTCCCTCGACTCTGGGTATGGCCCCGTCTCTCCTGTCGTCTCAGGGACAGTCTGTGCTCGATTTGCCTCAGGGAGCTCCCATTTGAGAGCAGCTTGTTTTGCGAGTCCCTTCCAGAGAGTCCCACTGAGAAGACTCCTCGCAAATGGACATGTAAAAGGAGGCACCTGGACTCCTCTCCAGAGTCTGTCACCTCACAGATGATACTGACTTGGGGGGGGGGGTGACCTGGGGGAACCTTCCCTCCTCTTCCAAGGATGTTTCCTTTGGGAGACATCAATGAACTCCTCCGCCAAGGGGGTGGGGGGGGGGGGGAGTCCACCCAAAAGTCAACCCCGGATGAGTCAGTGGTCCCAAAGGCATTCTGCACAGGCCCATCTATCTCCTAGGAGTCCAATCCCGCGGACCCGCTTGTGGACCTCATAATATCTCAGGCATGGAAGGAACCGGACACTGTGGAGCCTATTCCCAAGTGTCCAGACAAAATACTTGGCCCCCTACCAGACGGGACTAGCTGGAGTAAAGGGTCCCCAGTAGACGCTATTGAGGTGGCAGCCGCCACAAAGAAAGAGCTTGCACAGGAGAGCTCTACGGTCCATCCTCCTGACCGGGAGTCCAGCACCATGGACCGTTTGGGGCAGCGTGTGTATGCTTCAGCAGCCTTTTTTATAAGGGCACTGAATTATATTGCGCATTGCATTCGACTGCAGCATGACCTGGTTAACGAAGTCACTGAGTCGTCCTTGGAGTCCATGTCGCCGGAGGGCAAGAAGACATTCTCTGTGCGGATGGCCACTCTTAAGGCAGTAGCTAACACGTCCATGTGCCTCCTTTCCCATGGTACGGAGGGAGCCGCCAGGGCTGCCAGGTCGGGCATTGCCATGAGGTGCTACGCCTGGCTCCGGCTTTGTCAATTCTTGGAACCCTTCAAGGCATCCTTTGCTAATGCCCCCTATGATGGTTCTTCCCTGTTTGGGAAGTCCGTGTGTGAGACACTGGTCCAGAGTGAGAAAGATGGGAAGACACTGTCTACCATTGGAATCCACTTCTCCACCCCTCAAAGATCTTTCTCTAGGAATTCGCGATGGACAAAGAAGATGTGGTTGCAGAAATTGCAGTTCTCCTGGGACACTCAGGACTCTTCTTCCCCCAGAGGCAGAGGGGGGGATATGATGGACATCAGTCCAGAGGTGGGGGGGGGGGTCTGAGAAACTTCGGGTCTCTAGAATCATTCTCGGACAGAGCCATGCAGTAGCCCTGAGGGGCTGCCCGACTGTTCGTCTCTGGAGGCAGTTGGGGGTAGACTTTCACTACACCCAACGGAGTGGGAGTCCGTAACAACAGACCGTTGGGTGTTGCAAATCATATCCAGAGGTTACTCTATTCCCTTTGTGGATCCACCTCTCCCAACAAAACACCTCCCAGATGTTCGACCCGCGCAAAGGGGAGGTAGCAGCGCTAGAAATAGACAAGCTGCTAAAAAGCGAGTCATCCAACCCGTCCCCCGAGACCAATCCGGATCGGGCATTTATTCTAGGTTCTTTTTAGTGCCAAAGAAAACTGGGAACATAAGACCCATTCTGGATCTCTCCACCTTGAACCTGTCAGTAGCCAAGGAGAAATTTCGGATGGTCACCCTTCAGTCTGTTCTGCCCTATCTGCAGGCAGAGGATTGGATGTGCTCGATCGACTTCCAGGACACGTACTATCACATCAAGATGAACAGGTGCTCCCGCAGGTTTCTTCGCTTCCGGCTGGGGGCCAATCACTGTCTTTTCAGGGCCCTACCCTTTGGTCTCACCACAGCCCCCAGGGTGTTTACTAAAGTAATGGCAGTCGTAGCAGCTCACCTGAGACTTCAGGGAATTCAGGTCTCTCCCTACCTGGACGATTGGCTCCTTGCTGCCTCCACCAAGCTTCTACTTTGCCAGGCCAGGGACTATATCTTTGTACTAGCGAACAATCTGGGCATTACTATCAATCTCAGCAAATCATCACTGACTCCAGTCCAGAGTTTAGACTTTATTGGAGCTCGGCTAGACACCATACAAATGAATGTGTACCTATCTAAGACTTCATGTTTCTTGCATTCTTCAAACTCGCCTTCCATCAGCGAAGACAGTTCTGCAGGCTCTGGGTTCTATGGCAGCCACAATCAATCTTCTACACTTTGCACGACTTCATATGTGAGTTCTCCAGTGGACACTAGCAGTTCAGTGGTCTCTACTGGAGCTACCTTTGTCTCATCCGATCCATATATCCCGGGCTTGCAGAGACTTTCTTTTCTGGTGGATTCTCTCCCCAGACCTTGTCAAGGGAAGTCCCTTTCTTCCATCCTTTCCCACAACCACAGTGACCACAGACACTTCCCAGCTAGGGTGGGGTGGGGGGCAGGACAGTTCAAGGCATGTGGTCCCCTTCAGAGACCAATTTGCATATCAATGTCCTGGAGATGAGGGTGGTTCTTCTAGCGGTGCAGGCCCTTCCTGCCCATCTTCCTCTAGGGACTATTCCTATTCAATCGGACAACATGTCAGTAGTCTGGTATATCAACAAACGGGGTGGAACCAGACCTTACCCCCTTTGTTGCAAAGTCATGACAGTGTGGGAATGGGCGATTTCCACCGGCCGCTTTCTGGTGGCAACGCACATTCCGGGAAGGTCCAACATTCTGGTGGACAGGCACAGCAAGACTATTCTGATGCCTTACGAGTAGTCTCTGAATCCTTCAGTAGTGGTACAGATCTTCCTCAAGTGGGGTTGACCTTGCTGCAGTCTCTTCACATCTCCTTCCAATGAGAAATGCAGCTAGTTCTTTGCTCTGAACCCCCCTCAGGGGGAAGCCTTCAGAGATGCACTGGTTCATGCTTGGCCTCCTGGTCATCTTTATGCTTTACCCCCCCCCCCATTGCCAGTCATTCCGAAGTTTCTTCAGAGAGTTTGCAGGTTGGGGAGCACAGTAATCCTCATTGCCCCATTCTAGCCTCGCCAAGTCTGGTTTCCTTCCCTTTGGTCTCATCTGGCTGTTCCACAATGGATCTTGGATCCAGTTCCGGATCTCATTTCGTATCCCTCAGGGATTCCTCACCCAGACAGTCTGAAACTCACCGCTTGACTGCTCCAGTTCCATTAATAATTAGAGCTTCTGGTTTTTCCTGTCTGGTTAAAACCATGTTGGTGGTGACTCAAGTCTTTTACCAGAAAAATATATCGTAACAAGTGGATACGGTTCACTATATGGGCCTGTCAGTGGGACCTAGATCCATTTACAGCTCCGGTTTCTGCTCTTCTGGCATTTCTAGTGGGCATCTTTCACCAAGGTGCTAGTTTTCCTACCATTAAAGTCCAACTGGCTGCCATCTTTAACTTCCATGTGGAATGAAAACATGGCTTCCCTAGCTTCTTCCAGACTTTGCAAGACCTTCCTTAAAGGTATTAAAGTTCCTTACATGGTTTTTCATAAGGACAGGGTTTCCCTGTGCACTAGTCCTTCCTTTCTTCCCAAGGTGGCTTCAGAAACCAATATCAATCAAACTATCAGTCTTCCTGTTTTCTTTCTAAATTTCCAAAATAGGGGTGACTACAAGTTACACTTCTTGGATGTACATAGGCAACTGAGGTTTTATTTACACAGAACAAAATCTTTTCGCAGATCTGATTAGTTGATGTTATGTGATCCTATCTCGCCTACATTCTGACTGATGGGTTCGGAGCCGATCCCTCGGCTCCGACTCGGCACGCTTATGCCAAAGAGCGAAGTCTCTTATTGGCTGAGCTTACTATATCCCAGGATGCACCACTACCAGTCCCCCAGATCTCGTTTGCCGCTAACTAGCGAAGACGTGGTCTCGAGCTGGCTGAGCTGAGTAGTAATTTTACTTACTTTTTTCTGTCAGAAAATTGCTTTTCCTGTCATAAAAAGCTGTTTTAACGGCTATTCTGTGCTTTGTGTTGTGATTGAAGTTTTTTTTTTTTTTTTTTTTTTGTGAAAACTTGTTGAGTGATTGGGCGTTGTTTCTGATTTCAGGCCTCCTTTATCTGTAGGGCCTTTCCCGGTCAGTTAACCCCACTCAAACTTTTGGGATTTCATATCCCCTTGATGTTGTTCGGATTGTTAAACCAGCAGTTGTAAACTGATTTTTGTAGAGTCAGTTAAGTAAAGTTAAATTAGGATTGTGTGTTCTTGCTGTCAGAAAATTACTGCATTTTGGTCATAATGTCTCAAAATCCTAGGCCTTCGGGCTTCAAAAATGCACCAAATGTAATTTTAAAATGTCAATCACAGATGACCACTCTCTCTGTGTTTATTGTTTGGGTGCAAAACATTTACAGGAGTCATGCAGCGTGTGTCACGCTTTTTCCTCTAGGGTCCTCCAGGAGAGGAAAAATAAGCTTATTCTTAAAGGCTTAATCAAACCCTCCTTCGAAGAAGCTCTAGCATCCTCTCCTTCTCCAACCAAAAGAAGAAGGCGTCGGCTCCGACCAGTCCGTCGGATCCGCTGCCAAAAGACATAGGCAGGCTTCTCCTTCGCTCCAAGGACTTCGGAGCCGAGGGCGGAACGGTCTGCCTCGATGCCACCAGTCTCGACTCCTCGGGCTTCGGAGCCGATGGCTGGGGCATCGAGAGGCGGGTCACCTTCGTCGGCTCCACTGGTCTCGGAGCCGACTAGGGTTGCCCGCTCAGACACTTCCTCCTCGGCGCCGAAGTCCTCCTCGGCACCGATGGAAACTACTGTGGGTATTCCCTCGGCGCCGATAATCATCGAGTCGCCTCGGAGCCGGTCCCCTAGTCCTTTGGGGCCGTTGGAGAGGACTTCTCGAACCCGTTCAGTATCCTCTAAGTCCTCGAGGATGTCGGATTCGGATATAGACAGGGTGCTCCAAAGACTGTTCCAGTCCCCAGTCTTTCAAAATTTGTTTCGCTCCGACCCAGTTGGCTTTGGAGCCGATAGCCCATGCCCATCCCATGGCTGTTCCTCCTCCGACCGCTTGGCTCCATCGGAGCAGATGCTGTTGGAGCCGGTGGAGATCTTAGGGTCGGCTCCGACCCTTACTCCAACCGGGCCTTCGGGTCCGAGTTTGGTACACGGACTTCTTCGGCTGGACCGGGGTGATGTTTCGGGACCTATGCTTTCGGTTCCGAGCCTCCCTCTCGGTGCTTCGCTGCGGGATTGCCGTCTGCTATCATGGCTCGAGACTGGACACTCCCAGGATTCTGGGGGTCCGGCTTTCAGGGCTATGAGGAGTGCCTTGGCCAAGTCTTCGCCACCTCTCCGGCTTTACCGGCACCTTCCCTGGGCGTGGAGACTGGGTCTTTGGCAGTTCCCTGTCCGTAGGCAGCGGAGCCCCTGGGCCTGAGGTTACCCCATTGGGGTTCCCTCCTCCTGAGGGTTCTTCGGAGTTGTCTTCGGAGGAACCCCGAGGAAGAGATCGTGCAAGAGGAAGCACGTGGACTCCCCGAGTCTATTACATCGACACTGATCTTGATGATGCGGAGGGGTCCCAGTCGCCCTCGGATGATGTCTCATTTGCAGACATCTTAGAGATCCTCAAACAACGAGGCGGCTGGATATCCAAACCCCCTCTGCTGATGAGTCAGTGCTCCTCAAGGCCTTTGGGGCTCAGCCCTCCGCCTCCTGGGTGTCTCCGCCCTTCGACGAGCTTCTGGATTTAGTTTGTCGTTGGGCGTGGGAACATCCAGATACCGTGGAACCAGTCCTTTCTCGTCCTAATAAATTTTTGTCTGCCCCACCCGTGAAGGAGTTCCTCACTAAAGGCGTGGCTGTAGATGCCATGGTGGTGGCATCTGCTACACAACAGGACGTGGCAGAGGCTTCAACGTCCGTCCATCCTCCTAATAAGGAGTCTAGGAGCATGGACAGGTACGGAAGCACCCTGACTTCAGCGGCCTTTACCTTAAGGTCTCTGAATTATTTGGCACATTTTACCAGGCTTCAGAGGGATCTGGTCAAGGAGCTGTCAGATTCCCTCTCGGGTAACCTACCTGAGCAGCTAGCCCAGTCGGTTAGCTCTCAGTTGGCTATCCTTACGTCAATTTCTAACTCGTCCATGAGGCTCATTTCCTATGCGGCCGAAGGGGCGGGTAGAGCGGCAGGCACAGGCGTGGCTCTACGGAGACAAGCCTGGCTCCGCTTGTGTCAGTTTGCGGAGGCCTTCAAGTCTTCCTTCGCCGACGCTCCCTTTGATGGGTCCTCTTTGTTTGGACCCAAGATTAAAGACACCCTTACCCACTGTGAGCAAGAGGGAAAAACTTTATCTGCCGTAGGTGCCCGTTATTCCACTCCCTTTCGGCCTTATCCCAAGGCCAAAGGAGGGGGGAAGATGTGGTTCCGGAAATCACGTAAGTTTTTTTCTCAGCAGGAAGATTCCCCTTCCAGAGGCAGAGGACGGGGAAATTTTTCTGGGAGACGCCGTCCCAGAGGCGGCAGAGGGCCCCGCAATTGGAGACCGCGAGTCCTTTCGTGGCTCTTCAGCCTCCCACACATCATGAGGGATTGCCCGGCTGTGCTGCTCCGGAGCCAGTCGGGTGTCGTTTTGCCAAGCACCTAAAAGCCTGGGAGTCAATCACTCAGGACAGATGGGTGCTTCGGATCATGGCCGGAGGTTACACCATCCCATTCACATACTCACCACCACCGTCCAAAAAAATCCCGGACCCACCACCCAGTCAAAGGGAAATTGCAGCCGCAGAAGCTTTAAAGCTGCTAGTAAAAGGAGTCATCCAACCGGTCCCCACAGACCAGATCGGATCCGAAAATTACTCCAGGTTCTTTTAGTGCCAAAAGACAGGGGACCTGAGACCAATATTGGATCTCAGCAGACTGAACCAATCCGTCACGAAATCCAAATTCGAATGGTCACGTTACAATCCATTCTCCCATTGTTGGAGAAGGATGTTTGGATGTGCTCCATAGACCTCAAGGACGCCTATTATCACATACCGATACATCAGGCGTCCAGGAGGTATCTGCGCTTCAGCCTGGGAGTCAGTCATTACCAATTTTGTGCTCTGCCCTTTGGTCTCACCACAGCCCCCAGGGTGTTCACCAAGTGTTTGGCAGTAGTGACGGCTCACCTGAGAAGTCTTGGATTCCAAGTGTTTCCCTATCTGGACGACTGGCTCCTGACTGCCACCACCAGGCATCTACTAATGGACAACCTCAAAGCCACCATCTCTTTGGGTGCTACCCTGGGGATTACATTCAATTGATCAAAGTCTGTCTTGCTGCCCTCTCAGCGCATAAGGTTCATAGGAGCAGAGATAGACTCAAAATTGATGCGCGTTTTTCTTCCTGCCGAAAGGATCCAAACTTTACAGGGCCAAGTTCAAGCTCTGATTTCAAGATCCAAAGCCCCAGCCAGGATGGTTCTACAAGTTTTAGGTTCAATGTCTGCCACGGTTCTTTTAGTTCCTCTGGCAAGATTGCACATGAGGATTCTTCAGTGGCTATTGTCAACTCAGTGGTCCTTTCAGGATCTTCCCCTCAATCATCACATCATGATTACGGAAACATGCAAACGGGACCTTCGCTGGTGGCTTCAGACATCCAATCTAAATCAAGGAAGCCCCTTTGTTATTCCCTCTCCAGTGGTTACCCTGACGACAGATGCCTCCCAGATAGGGTGGGGGGGGCATTGTCTGGGCAGGTTAGTTCAGGGCTCCTGGCTTCCAGACGAAGCTCTTCTCCACATCAATGTGTTGGAGATGAGGGCTGTACTTCTATCCCTACAGGCCTTACACAAGTTTCTTCCTCAGGGCATCATCGCCATCCACACAGACAACATGTCGGTGGTCTGGTATCTGAACAAACAAGGAGGGACCAGATCTTACCCCCTTTGCAGAAAGGCTATGAGGGTGTGGGAATGGGCTGTAGCTACCAACCGCTTCTTGGTAGTGACCCACATTCCGGGGAAATCAAATATATTGGCAGACAAATTGAGCAGGACAATTCTCTCTCCTCACGAGTGGTCCCTAAACGAAACAGTAGCAGCTCAGGTTTTCAGGAGATGGGGAACGCCGTGCTGCGATCTATTTGCAACACCACTAAACACGGTGCAAAGGTTCTTCTCCTTGACCCCACATCAAGGGAAGCAACTATGGATGCTCTAGCACAACCTTGGCCAACAGGGCTACTTTATGCCTTTCCTCCGATACCACTTCTCTCCAAAGTCATTCAAAAAGCTTCTCAATTGGGGTCCACAATGATACTGATTGCTCCATACTGGCCTCGTCAGGTATGGTTTCCCTACCTGAAGAAACATGCGGTGGACGATCCTTGGACGTTGGATCTAACTCCGGATCTGCTAATCCATCAGTCGGGACAACAGCATCAGTCCCTACGCTCCTTGAAGTTGACAGCCTGGCTCCTCCACTTCCGACTTTAGTCAGAAGTCACACATTAGACCCGGAAGTTATTCACAGTTTATCTTCAGCCCACAAACCCACCACTAACAAATTGTACCTCAGTAAGTGGAAAAGGTTTGCTATCTGGGCTCACCTCAGGGGCTTAGACCCTATCACTGCTCCGATCCCGGAAGTTTTGAAATTTTTAACATCCCTGTTTAATCAAGGATCTTCTGTCTCTACTATTAAAGTACAACTGGCGGCTATCTCTAAATTCCACGAATCTATGGATCCTCCATTGATGAGCAGCAGATTATGCAAGACTTTTATTAAAGGTGCGGGCCTGTTAAGACCCCCAGTTTTTCATCCTGCGCCTCCGTGGGATCTTGATTTGGTGCTTCGTGCATTAACATCTTCCCCTTTCGAACCTGCTGCTACATGTGAGTTAAAATATCTGTCTTGGAAAACTGCCTTCTTAGTTGCAATTACTTCTGCAAGAAGAGTCTCAGAGCTTCAAGCCCTATCTATTAAACCACCGTACTTGATTTTCCACAAGGATAGAGTATCACTTAGGCCTAATCCATCCTTTGTCCCAAAGGTCTGTTCTAATCTCTGTCTTCAACAATCTCTAGAGCTACCAGTTTTCTTCCCAAAATTCTCCAATGATGCAGAATACACTCTCCATAAATTGGATGTTCACAGGCAATTGCGCTTCTATTTAGACAGGACTCAGCAATTTCGTAAGTCAGACCAATTGTTTGTGTCCTTCTCAGACAATAAATTGGGTAAAACCATTACAAAAGCTACTATCTCCAAATGGATTAGAGATTGTATAACTCAGGCTTATTCTTCTTTGAATAAGCAACTTAACAACATCTATCAAAGCTCACTCTACCAGAGCTATGGCAACTTCTATAGCTTTTCATTCCAAACTTGCTATATCGGAGATTTGTGCTGCGGCTACTTGGTCAAATCCGCACACTTTCATTTCCCACTATAAATTGGATGTGGCATCTAAAGGGCGAGCATCATTTGGTTCCACGGTACTCAGGAGTGTTTTCCACTGAGCCACCCAGGATTCAGGTGCTAGGGACGCTGTCCCATCAGTCAGAATGTAGGCGAGATAGGATCACATAACATCTTTTAGTTATGTACTCACCATAACTTCAGATGTTTGGGATCCATCTCGCCTACATTCCTAATACCCACCCTCCTTCCCCCTGCCTTGGAGATCAGAAGAGATTGAACGGTTTTGAGTTCTACTGTTTTATCTTGTTTCATCTGACGATGTTATATAATCAGTGCGTGCATGTGTGCATGTATGCGGACAAACTAGATCTGGGGGACTGGTAGTGGTGCATCCTGGGATATAGTAAGCTCAGCCAATAAGAGACTTCGCTCTTTGGCATAAGCGTGCCGAGTCGGAGCCGAGGGATCGGCTCCGAACCCATCAGTCAGAATGTAGGCGAGATGGATCCCAAACATCTGAAGTTATGGTGAGTACATAACTAAAAGTTTGTCTCCTATTCGAAACCATTTCTGGGCAAGCCAATTTCTAATGTGACCATTGCTCACTGGACTTCCAAATGTATAATTTGAGCATATTCTGATGAGGCATTTCCCCTCCGGGTCAGGAGAAAGCCCACTCCACTAGGTCCCTGGTCACCTCAGCGGCTTTTTGGTCTAGGGTGTCGCTGGATGACATTTGTTCTGCAGCTACTTGGTCCTCATCTCATACCTTCATATCTCATTACAAATTGGACATTGTTTCCGGGAGTAGGGCATCCTTTGGCTCCACAGTGCTCTGGAATATCCTTCCATGAGGGCCACCCAGGTGTTGGTAGCTGGGGACTCTGTCCCACAGGTTGAAGACCAAATGAAGTCAACTACTTCAGGTAAAGAAGTTATGTACACACCATAACGTTCCATTTGAGTAGTTGTACTTCATTTGTCTTTAGCCACCCCCCCGCTTCCCCCTGACCTTGTCACTGTTGTTCTAACCTGATGTATGGGAGAGGAGCACTATAGTGACTCTCCTAGTTATGCTTGGCTTCGTTTTTGGGAGCCATTAGTGGTAAGGTCTGATTGGGTCAGGCTTATGTTTTCTTGAGCAGCAAACTCGATCTGAGGGAAGGAAGGAGACAGGGGAGCATTATGGGTAAGGGGAGGAGCTTGGAGCTCAGATCAGATGCTTGTGATGCAGCCGTCTTGGATCCGAATACCCACATGTTGAAGACAAATGAAGTACAACTACTCTGATGGAATGTTATGGTGAGTACATAACTTCTTTTTTTTTGTTTCTTGACTTTTTATTGAACCAGAAATCCTTAGACAATGTGACATGGATTCAAAGAGAGATAACTGCATACAAGATCAATCTGATAGTAATTAGCATGGGCATGTAAGCTGCAAGATGGAACGATTTATTCAGAAAACTGCTGTAATATGTGAGTGTAATGACAAAACACCCATTCTGATAAAGTTAATGTTAACATGTAAATCACGGTACATGAATTGACACAGAGTATAGAATTGCATTAAAAGGTGTAGAGTGTAAATAGCAATGTTACAAGAGACTCATTTGTATAGAAATGAATAAATGAGTTTAATCAAGAAATGATTTTCTGGGCAGACATTCAGAAGAGTATCTGAGACTAAGGAAAAGGGGAGTAAGTAAACTGCATTGCAAGAAACGCTTTAGTAATGACAGAAGAGGGAGAAAAGAAGGGCGAGGCAACAGTGGAAGATTTGTGATATTATAAGATGGCTGCATTCTGAAGAGCTGGCTGATCAGAACTCCCCTAGTATGAGAAACACAAGAGAAGTAAATAAGGTGGAATCTGAAAATTTGGGTAAAATTTAGTTTCTGGTTAATCCATGTATTGCTTGAATGTCAGCAAAAAAGAAATCTAGATAAAGTAAGAAAAATCAACTAGAAAAGGAGAAGAAAAAAACTCTGGTAAGAGTCTTGCAACTGTTCAGAAAAAAAAGCAGTTCAGTTTCCTGCTTTGGTACTGGAGATGGCTTCCAGTAGCTTAGAGAAAAATGCATTTGGAGTGTTTAAAATAAGTGAAACACTGGAAGAATATATAAAGTCAAATGATAAGACTGGAAAGAATAGAAGACCTTTTAGGCAGCTGTTCAGATGAGCTGATAACACTGCAGAAATCAGAGGTTGAAATGAAGGAAGGATTGGCTGAATGAGGCTTTTCAAGAAAAACGGTTTCAAAAATAGAGTTAGAAGACAGAGCATGCAGAGAAAACCTGAGATTTTCTGCTACACCAGAAAAAATAGAATAGACAGTATTCATTTAAGTAAGCAAATAGACTGATGTTCCAGTGCAGGATTTAACTGAAAGAGCATACCACGTATGCTCCAAGTTTTGCTATGAGAAAAAAGATCCATAGTAATAAAGATGCACTCATACCAGCAAAAGGAGCTGCTCCTATCAATATTGTGGAAGAAGGGAAAAGTATTAACAGTTAGGGACACCAGAGTGTTGGTGGGAAATTATTATTCACTATTCATGAGGCAGAATGTAAGTGGACTTAAGCTCATCAGTCATATGATGTAGAAATGTGAAATTAAGTTGCCAAGTCCATCCATTTTTAGAATATTTTTTCCTGGAGGATCAAAGACATTTTTGCATACAGAACATGCAAAGGAGGAAGTAACATTCACCCAGCAAAGACTGAGCCAGCAAGGTGAATGAAACTCTACTACTCATTCATCTGACAATAGCAGTGCCCATAGAGAGAACTTGTCAGCAATACATTTTCCGTTGTGCCAAAGGAAGATTGAGTGACAGAAAAAGCCCAGTAGCTGACTTGACAAAATCAAGAGTACCTTGAATTTGACCAAGAGATTGGTATTGGATGACCAAAATGTTGAGGATGAAGATCAACAATAATGTGAAACTGGGAAATGGAAGAATTGTAAAGGTCATTTCCATAAGATGCACTTTATACATGAGAATTGTGCTTCTCCAAAAACTTGCTGAAAAACACTGGAAGACGGTGGACTGTTTTAAATTGGTATGAGGACTTTAAATCATAGTTCCCACTTTGATTAATCTTTAAAAGGGTAATGAGGAGACTTAGCCTTTTCCTTATAGTTGCATCTTATGGTTTTTATAGTAGTATGTGCATACTTTTTTAAGTAAATTACATTGTATTGTGAAGAAGGTATTTACAGTATGCAGAGGTATTTTAATATGAGGTAGGGAAGTCTCATCATTAAGTACCATTTATGCTGTTGATAAAGTTATCAAGTATATTTTCTTGATGGTTGTGTAGCTGAGGTTTATAATATAGCAAGGTAAAGGATGTCTATAAACAGGATAATGTTATGATCTTGGCCTGGTGGGTGAGAATGTAGAAGTGTACTTATCTTGTGTGTATATTAATTATGGGGCTTCCTGTGGTGTTATACAGGTAAACCTGTAGACTAATGTTTCTGGTTTGTGCTGCAGACAAGGGAAATAGTGATGTTCATCGTGTTTCACTGCTGCAGTCATTACTGTGGTCCCGCAGTCGGCCAGAGTTCCAAAGTCTTGGTCCTGCGTCAGTTGCTGTCGCCTCTTCCCTGACGTCAATGCGCCAGGGGTATATAAGATGCAGCCGATGCCATTTTCTTCAGTCTTTCTTGGCCGCACGGTGCCCGAAGCAAAAGCAGTTCGCAAGTGCCGGTCGGCCGACTCCTGAGATTTCAAATTCAATTTCAGATCCGAAGTCTTCAACAAAGCTAAGTACCCCTTTGGGGAAACTCTTTCTTGCCTCAGACCAATGTCAGTTGTTGTTGTTGTTGTGTCTTTCGGCTTTTCCCGGTTAGGGGTCGCCACAGCGGAACTCTGGTCCGCTAATGATTGGCAGTAGATTTTTACATGCCGACTTGCCGGGCCTGACGCACAACCTTCAACGAAGGAACGCCCATTCACGCATGTTGCCACACAGAAGACGCTCTGAGAATCGAACGGGACAACGTCTTACTGTGAGGGGACAACACTACCGCAGCACCACCACTGCGGGTATAGTAAAAGTTAATAATTGTATTTCTTGTGGGAAGCAAATACCTAATAAGGATTTTCATTCTTACTGTATTCCATGCCTAGGCCCAGATCACAACGTCACTAGTTGTCAGTTTTGTGCTAGATTTAACAAACGCACTATTAAACATTGGTTTGATTTTGCACACCATTATTTTGGCCGAAGGTTTAATTATACCATGAAGTCGGAGCAACCAACGACCGGAATTCACAAAAAACTCAAAGGTAAGGATAAGGACAGGCACCCGAGGCCCAAAACTGACGAAGCCTCTTCTAGGCCAGTCGCTGGCTCTCAGTGAGGTGCTTTTACAGCCCCTGACACCCACTACCTCAGAGCTGCAGGCCGCGACAGACTCCCACGTGGAGTTGCCTAGGCCTTTGGATACTCAAGGTGTTGGGCCTATGGAGACTAACCCTTCAGATGGGTCCAGTGCCGCTGAGCAGGCATCGGCTTCTGAGGGTGTTTTCAGACCTACGCAACTTACCATTGCATGTACAGCCAAGTCTAAAGCAACATTAAAGACAAAGAAGCAAGTACAGCATTCACCTGTACAGGCCTCCTTGCCTAAAAAGCAGATGCTCAAAATGGCCGAAGACTTAGTTACTCTGATCAGGGGTACCCATCCCCCTCCTGATAAAAGGCCTAGGCAGGATACAGACTGATTCCTCTGACCAGGTTCCTATATATTCTGACTCCTCTTCAGACCAGGGCTATTCCTTACCACCCTATGAGGACTCTGATGCTGAAGAATCTATTCCTTCAGCCTCTCCTCCTGAGGATTACTCTTTTGGGGAAACTTTACACACCATGAGGGAGCATTTCCATTGGGAGGGCCAGGATTACTCAGAGTCCAAGAAAAGGCTCAGAGATGTTCTCCTCTTGCCTCAGCACAGGCCCCTTGCTATTCTGCCAGTGTTGGATATTGTGGATGATGTGTTCTCTGAATCCAGTTTAAATCCAGATTCTTTACCCCCTGCTCCAGTCAAGCCAGACAGGTACTACAGAGTCCCCGACTCACACAAATTTCTTTATAAAAACCCTGCTGCTGACCCAGAAACTATTTCCCAGGGTCCCACAGGGGTAAAGGCCTCCACGGCTAAAAATCCAGTTCCCTCGGACAGGGATTCCAGAGCATTAGACAGATGGGGGAAGAAAGTTTACACCTCTGCAACTTTAGCAGTGAGAGCTTTAAATTGCCAGTTTCACATGCTTAAATATCAACAATATTTACTGTCTCAGTTAAAACAGAAAATGAGTACAAGTGCAGATCAACCTGATTTTAAGGAAATGCAGGATTTATTGCATGCAGCTGAACAAGTGGGAAAACGTACTTTGCAATGTGGTTTTGATTCATTAGAAGCTTCTTGTAGAGCAGCAGTTACAGGATCTGTGATTCGAAGGCATGCTTGGTTAAAGGAACAAACCTTACCAGATCATGTTAAGGCAAAATTATTGGATGCTCCTTTACAACAAGATATTTTATTTGGTGTTAAAGCAGAGGAGGTTTTAAAGAAAATGGAGGATAAGGCAAAATCTATGCAAACAGTAAAGGATTTCTTACAGGTACAGCCACCAAGATTTAGCAGAAATTGGCCTACTAAAAATTGGTCCTTTCCAGTATCAGACAGGCCACAAAGAGGCAGATACAGACGCCCAAGAGGCAGATCTCAGCCTCAAGGATCTTACAGACCACGACAGTGGGGTGCTTCGACACCAAAAGGAGGTTGAGGACAAGTCACAACCTTACAGAAAACAATCTGAATGACTTTCCCCTTCCAATGCCAAACTCTTCCGTGTTGGCAGCTCCCTTAGGAGGGAAACTACCACTTTTTTCCCAAAACTGGCAAACAATCACCCAGGACAAATGGGTGCTGAATATTGTGTCTCAAGGTTACAGATTCCACTTTCACACTTTACCAAGGCTAAAAGGAATGCCACACCTGCCACAAAATCAATGGGCAGAGGCACAACAACAAATTACAGCCCTCATGGACATGAGAGCTATTCAAAAAGTACCACAGCAGGAACAAGGGCAAGGTTTTTACTCAAGACTATTCATGGTCCCCAGAAAGGACAAAGCCTGGAGACCCATGCTAAACCTTTCCACTCTAAGTACTTACCTGGATGTTCCGAAATTCAAAATGTTGACACTACAACAGCTCCTTCCCTGTTGGGCAAGAAAGCTTGGCTTGTTACTTTGGACCTCAAAGAGGCATACCTGCATGTCCCTATCGGACAAAATTGCAGAAGATACCTCAGATTCATAGCTGGTTCAATACACTACTAATTCTCTGCACTGCCCTTATCTACTGCGCCCAGGGTCTTCACAAAGTGCCTGGCACCAGTAATTGCATTTTGCAGACAAAAAGGAATTCAAGTATATCCATACCTGGACGTCTGCCTGATTCAAGCAGAGAGCAAGGACATTCTTCTAAAGCAACAAAGTAAACGAAAAGAAATCAAAACTAGTGGCCTCACAAGAGATCGTATTCCTGGGTGCCAGCTTAAATACAACGGCCCAGATGGCTTATCTCACGCCAGACAAACAAGGACAACTGACTCAGTATTTTCAACTCCCTGCAAGAAAAATTCTGCAGGCCTTGGGATTCATGGCATCCTGCATACTTCTAATTCCATATGCCAGACTGCATATGAGGAAATTACAATGGTACCTAAAAAGTGTTTGGACTCAACGCTGTCACAGCTTGGAAACGGTAATACCACTAATTCCCTGCCTACAACCGGAGTTTCGATGGTGGGCACAGGCATGTCACCTCAACAAGGGTCAGCCTTTCACTCTACCCACAGCCAGGCAGACTTTAACAACAGATGCCTCAGATTACACCTGGGAGCACACATGGCAGGAAAATGTATTCAGGGCAAATGGACCACAGACCAAATGCATCTACACATCAATCAAAAAGAGGTGTTAGCTGTACAAAATGCCCTAACAGCTTTCAAGGACCTTCTGCATCCAGGACAATTACTTTTAAAGACGGACAACACCACAGTAATGTGGTACATAAACAAGCAAGAGGGCACTCATTCTTACCCCCTATGCAGACAAGCCATGACCTTGTGGAACACAGCTCTAACTTATCAAGTTCATCTGCAAGCACAATTCCTGCCAGGAAAGAAAAATACTCTGGCAGACGACCTAAGCAGAAACATCATGGATCCTCACGAGTGGAAATTTAATCCACAAGTTTTCAGCATGATAATGCAAAAATGGGGGTGCCCAGACATAGATCTCTTTGCCTCCCCACTGAATTGCCTACTACAAAAATTCTGCACGAAGACTTAGCACACATAAGCATGGAAAGTGGATGCTCTTTCGTTCAGCTGGAAAAGCCTATACTTTTATGCCTTCCCTCATCTGCCTCTCCTTCCGAAGGTTCTCCTAAAAGCCAGACAAGAAAAACCACAGATGATTCTGATTGCTCCAGACTGGCCACGCCAGCATTGGTACCCAATCTTAAAGAACTTAGCTCATGGTCCACCTTGGATTTTGCGTCAAATTCCACACCTTCTGACTCAACAAAACAATCAGATCCTGCACAGTCAGCTCAAAACCTTATCCCTGGCTGCGTGGCAGATTCATTAGCCAAACAGGCAACACCTCTCTCTAAAGCTGCTATGGATGTCATTTTGGAGGCCAAAAGGCCTAGCACCAGGAAATCTTACTAAGAAAAGTGGAAGAGATTCTGTGCCTGGAACCAGGCTCAAAGCCTTGACCGTCTTGTCCCTAACATTCCCCAGATGCTACAATACTTAACTGAGATGCTGGACAAAGGATTATCCTTTTTCATCCATTAAGATCCACGCTTCTGCCATCTCTGCTCATTACAACACAGATCCTCCTACTTTCTCTCATCCATTGCTAAAGCAGTACCTCAGAGGGGCTAAAAATATAAGACCGCCCCGGAGAGCACCAACACCTACTTGGGACCTCAATTTTGTCTTGGAAAAACTCACTTTACCTCCTTTTGAGCCAGCCAGTTCAGCAGAAATAAAATATATATCATGGAAAGTTGCCCTGCTACTGGCAATAACCACAGCATGAAGAGTCTCAGAACTACAGGCACTAATGGCAGTGGAGCCCTTCACCATTTTTCACCAAGACAGGGTTTCCTTAAGAACAAACCCTTCTTTTATACCTAAGGTGATATCCAGTGTGGCTCTTAACCAAACTATTCACTTGCCAACATTTTATCCAAACCCCCAGAATAAAGGAGAGAGAATTCTACATTCCTTGGACATACACAGACGATTACACTTCTACTTGGACAAAACAAAAGCTTTCAGGAAAACTGAGCAATTGTTTGTATCCTATGCTGCAAAATCAGAGGGAAAGGCTGTTTCAAAGCAGACCATTTCAAAGTGGATAGGGCACTGTATCCGGTTCTGCTACACACAGCATGGGAAGCCTGTACCATCTAACATTAGACCACATTCCACCAGGGCAACTGCAACTTCTACTGCCTATCTTAGAGGAGTACCTACCAAGGACATTTTGGAAGCTGCAACTTAGAGTTCAGTGCACACCTTTACCAAGCATTACCACTTGCCTCTCTACTCCAGATCCAGAGCTGGCTTTGCCACTGCAGTGTTGCAGGGCCTCGTAGTCACACCAGATGCTCTCTAGAACCAGCCACCCTAACTCAACTTTGGGATTCTTCCCAAGTGTAATGACTGCAGCAGTGAAACACGATGAACATAGTACAGCTTTGTACCTACTATAAATGTAGATGTTCGAGTGTCTTCACTGCTGCAGTCCTGGTTACCCACCTGCCATCCCCTATTTCTTAGCTGGGTCTTATCTGTAACTTTCTACACTATACTTTCTATGTGGTGTATTTGCTGGCTATTACTGGTTCACATTAATCTTTGAGCTATTACAAGGTTGTGGAGTAGGGGTAATGACCATCACCATACTTGAGTATAAGTAGTAGGCAGCCTCTTTATGTGGAAGGATTGGTTTAATCAACCACTTCACTGATATGAGCAGTGCCTTCATAGCCTGATGCATGTAGGTGAATTCATCCAATGCAGATGCATCTTCAGGTATGAACCTTTTTGAGTTTCCTGACATTCGTCTTACTTGGTTGTAGATGCAGACTAGCATCCTGAGAAGTGCAATGTTTAGAAATGTTTTTAAGATGTGCAGGTTTCAGTGACAAAGGAGTTCCACTTGCAAAGGTTTTGTGTTTAAAATTTATGTCAAGTTGTAATAAGTAGGCTGAACTGGCCAAGTGCACAACATGTATTACAGTGTTATTTTAAATTTGAAAAGTATGCAAGACCAGTATCATTAACTGCCTAGGAACCTTTAGAGTTGTTTTATTGACATGTGATTTGATGTTTTCTTTTTGAGTTGGATGTGTACACTCTACAGAAGCTGGAAGCCTTGCTTCTGGGTTGTGTTATGCGGTCAAATGTTTTGCCATTGCATGCTGCTTGCACAACTTAGGTTAATGGATTGGTTTTGAAGCTTTTAAGATAAACTTACATTAATTTACTAAGAGCAGGATTTTGTTTGAATATTGTATTTGTACCAAATGTAGTACTGGCCATTTACGACCTTTAACTTCTACCATGTTTAGTGTATTGTTACTATGCATACAGTGTATTGAATATTAAGTTTTGTGTGTGTAAGGTATTATTTTTTTTAATCTATAGGTTTGAAGAGTTTCTGCAAAGAAAGTGGTCTTCTGAAAAGCGGTTTGGTTTAGAGGGGTGTGAAGTGTTGATTCCTGCTCTGAAAACCATAATTGATCGATCAAGTGGGAATGGCGTTGACTATGTCATCATGGGAATGCCTCACAGGTACAAAACTCCATGGAAAGAAAGTGCTCTATAGAATCTTAAAAACTGTCATGTTCTTGGGTGTTTTATCTGTATATTTAAGTGTGATTGTTACCGATACAGTGTAGTTGTGTTCACTGCAATTTATTTTTTAATTTGGGGAAAAAATTAAGACACTATCAAATTCCAGAAGAGTATAGATGCTGATCTGTTAGTGGCCCTTTGTAGTGCCCCTACACTTTGCCAGCTGAACAAGCATTGTAGAGGGCTGTCTCAAAGATTAGCTGATGTGTTTGTGTGCCTCACTTTATATGTCTCTTACTGTGTGGGGCATTCTGCAGTGGATGTACACTTAGGATATCTGTATACATTCCCTTCTCACAAGGTTCTTCACATTTCTGTAGACCCATCTTCACAAGGGTATGCCCATGTCCCTGCTAGCAAAGACCAGTATCCCTAAATCTGTGTTAGATGGTGTGCATACCTCATTGACCTGCTGCCCTTAATAGCCATTTACCCTCCATGGTCCTGGTGTTGGCAGTTATCTTATGTACTTTGGAAAATTCTTTGATGACATGTGGGCCATCACAGCTACCGACTGTACTGCAAGAGGCTGCAACATGATATAGGCAGCTGTTTTCAGTACAGGTAGTTCATCCCAGAAAATAGATGTCAAAAGCAGTCTTGCAAGGTAAAGTTAACCTCAATACCTAGAATTCCATTGTTACCAGCTTATGTTTGCATCTCACCTTGCCCTGACTTTTAAGGGTTTGGACCTAATCTAACATTTTCACCATCTTCTACTGTCCCGTAAATCTTTTCCAAGTGCTTAAATGGTTACTATCAGCTCTCTGAGGCCCATATTGGTCTTAGAATGGTGGCATGATACTAGAGCTATTGTGCACAGGCTGTGATGTTATGTAAGAGTTTATCCTTGTAAGGAACTATTAAGCATGCAGTGATGGTAAGCCTTGATCCCATGCAGTCTAGATGCGAGTATTCTTCCACATCTTTTAGTTGGAACATACATACTAGGGAAGAAGACAAATTGATGTCTTTGAAAGTTAAGGACTGACAAACGGAAACAGTTCCTTGCTGTGACTGTAGTCTTATCTTGTCTCAAGGGAGTAGAGGCTAAGGTGTGAGCTGGTAGAGCTTGCCCATAACTGCTTATTCCTACATAGTTTGAGTCACTGGCATCACAGTCCAGGACAAGACCCCTGACACATTATTGCATTGAGTTTGAAAGTTATGAAGTTATTAGCACTATAGAAAGTGACTGGCATGTCTTGTAGAAGACAATGGCATGTCTTGTAAAAGACACTAAGCATGAAGCACATTGATCTATTCATTCATTCCATTCAGTCTGACGTGTCCTCAAGACACTTGTTGGATCTGACCTTGCAGAATTAGTGCTCCAGCCTGGAATCTTCCTTCCCATGATGCACCTGCCTGCCTAGTTACCCCAGATCTAGTTTGTCACTTGTGTGACTAGCAGCATGATCTTGGTCAGATAAATGCTTCATCTCCTTTTATAGATTTTGTAGCTTTCAAATAGCAGTTTTCTTGTTAGAGTTGATTATTTTTTGTCAGTAGCCTGTATTACTTGGTAATTTAGGCAGCTTTTTTTCTTTAGTAGCCTTTTTTTCTTGTACTCAAGCCACTTTTTGCAACCTTTGTTGCTATTTCCTTCCCTGGATTTCCAGTACAGTTAGATTTAATGTAATTCCTAGTGGTAGTGTTTTTAATATTAACAGTGTGATACATAGTAATGATTTGTGTGTGTTGTATAGTAATAGTTAGGACTCTTAAGTGTTTGTATAGAGTGCTGTGTTGTACTGCTGACTTGAAGGTGTATATGTGTGTTTGTGTGTATACATGTATGTTATGTACATACACAATCTCCAAAAGAAATTTCCATCACTCAAGAATTATATAGATTGCTCTCAATATCAAGAAAACAACCATCAGACAAAATTTTCCTATGACAGTTTTTTTAATGCTAATTAACAGTCTTTGCAGCAGCATTTAAATACCCAGAAGTGACTTGACTTTTCTGATCATGTGACTCAATTTTTTCCCAGCATTTATCCACCATTAAACACCTTAAATGCACCTATGTAGGTACTCATACAAGAAGACAACATAAAACAATGTAAATATATGCATAAACATAATTATTTATAATCAAAATATATTTTTTCACACATAATGTCCCCATAACACTGTACTGTCATGAATGACTAATGTTATACTGCCTTCTAGTGGTGAACTTCTTAACACTGCAGACTATCCATTTCTAATTTTTATTCATAGTAACTCATTTGATCCTGGATGTACCACAGCCTTAAACTGTCTATATTTGTTCTTTTTTTATCCAAACTTCTGTGTTTTTGAGTTTTTGGTACGTAAAAGGGAAAGGTACCACTTTATCCATACCAGTAAAAGTAAAATTAGCTTCTTTGTTTGAGTGTTTACATAGTGTACTTCTCTGATACGTATGATATCACTTGTGGAGAGATTTCCTTTGTTTTTTCACGAGTGATGTTTGTCTTACATAAAACATGCCACATTACTGCCATGTAAACTAACCATTTTGTGGTACAATTATTATGTCGTTTTATACCATATATTCTTGTGGTATTAACTGAAGTGAAATATTTGTACTTCAAATCTTACCACATTGTTTATAATTTCCCTAAGGGAAACATTCTTTAATTACGGTACCTGATGTTTTAACTGTTCCCATGTTTCATTTATAGTCAGAAAGAAACTGGGCAACCAAGCACACCCTTCTATACACCATTCTTCCATAATATCACCAAAACTGAATCACTTAAAATAGGCCATTATTTATTTAATTGTATAACCTTAAAGGTGTTAACATTCTGATCTTTTGTGGTAGCTTTTCTGGTACTTTCATCTGTTAGTTTCTGATCATATTTCTTAACATCTTAACACTAGATTGCTTATTCATAATCCCAACCTGTTTATTTTATTCCCCTTCTATATTGAAAATATGCCTACGTCTCAAAAATTGGGCATAAGGAATATTCACTACATGGCCTGATGATTTTCTGTGGAAGGGCTTTTATAATTTGATATATTAACTTAGTAATTTGCTCATCTAAATATGTATCAGAAATGTGCAGTTCCTGTATATTTCCCTTCCAAAGAACTCAACAATGTAAGTATTGTCTGCACAATTTTAAATAGTTAAAATGAATGTTTAGTACAGAAATTATAAATATATTGCATCTCAAAATAGCCCATAAAAATATCAGCATACATGGGGCAGTAGTTGTCCCCATAGCTATACCTTTTAACTGTAAATAACAGTTACCTGAATAGTAACATTTTTGTCAGCACCAATTCCAGCAGTTCTAAAATAAATTTTGAAAATTGCACTTAATAAATCTGAGTAGTTCGTGAATAGTACCTTACTGCCTTAATTCCTCATGTATGTGATATAGATGTATATAATGTAGTTGCATCTAATGAAACCATATAGGTATTAGGCTGCTTAAAGATGTCTTCCAATATTGACAAAAATTCTGTAGCATCTTTGATACTCAGCAATATGTTAATATAGGTTTTAAACATAATTCTAAGAAAGTTGAAAGTTTTTACTATTAAAGGATCTGTGCCTTCTACTATTGGACATCCTGGAGTTGGAGTTGTAGCTTATGTACTTTAGGAAACAAGTGAAATATAGCCTGGCAGTGTCTTCTGTTGTCATCTGCTACTGTAACCCTGTCACAACTGTTTTTTTCAACCCATTTAGGTCGGCATTCATCATTTTCTACTTTAAAATGCCTAGTTGGATCAAGGCACAGTCTATGATAAAACTGCATCAAGACAGCTGTCTTACCATTTCACTTTTGTACTCAGTCTGATTCCATATAAACTGCTTCTCCTCTCTTATTTGCTCTACTGTTAAGGAAATTATCAGTTAACTGTTTTAAAGCTTGCTTTTCTTAATTATAGAAATAATTCATAAAAAAGAACTTTATGCTCTACAACCAAGTCTCACAGCACGTGTTCAAACAGTTTAACCACTGGAGGGTTAAAATCAGATTTTTAAAAAAATTAAAAAAAAAAAAATTGCATTGTTCAGCATAGTCGTGTGACTAAGAATGAAACCAGTATTTCAAATGTAATTGACGTATAAACTCATCCGAAACAACTTTGGAAAGAGATACAAAAAATGAAGGCACAAAGTTTAAACCTTCTTTTAAGTAATGAAGATTCAAATTCATTTAAAACCATGTGAAGAAACTGTGATGTCCCCACACTGAGACAGTAATCAAGGAGCCTGAATCCTGACCACTGACACTGGAGAGGCACGTGCACTTGGAATACAAATGGATGCACTCAGTGTTTCTAGATGCATACCTCTCTGCATCAAACACAATTGTATCTCTCTGTCTGTCTCCCTCTTGGTCCCTAATAAGACTCCCCACTGGTACAGCTGAGTATTCAAGCCAGTAAGCCCAGTGCTTGTTATCCCTACTCCAAGTTAGCTGACACGCGCTCATACAGTGAGATTTGATTTCACACACACACACACACACACACACACACACACACACACTTGGGAAAGATTGGCACAGATTTACCTGCTGTGTCCCCTTCTGCCCAGAGTATAAAGTAGTTCTCTGTCACCAGACACTCCATAGTCAGCAACTCCAAGGCCATTAGCAAAGGGTGTCCAATTATACTGTGTAATATTAGTGCCAATACAAATGGTAGTAGTTGACAAAGACAGCTAGGTCTTCTGGAGTGGCTCACACAGTGTCATCAAATAAATATAAGTACTGTCAAAGGTTAAATACTTTCTACAAGGACCAGCCATAAAATAAGTTTTAAATATATTTATATTTAATAATAAATAATAAAAGAGCATGAAAATACTGAACACATGTTCACAGTAAACCACAGAATTCAAATCACAGGAAATACTGAAAAGAACATTGATGGACAGGCTCAGACAAATAAAGAAAAACAATATCTAAACTAAGCTTCGCTATTTTCCTGACTGAATCTAGGGGAATTATTATTCCCCAATAACTTTTTTTGATAGAGCAAGGCATAATGAAATACGTAAGCCGTCTTTCTAGTCAGGTTCCCCAAAACAGAATACTCCATCCTCAGAGATTACTCGCTGTAAAATATAATGTACAAGATGGCTTGTAGAATGACCTCATCTGGTCACCTGACTAAAGGCTGTCGCACTGTTCCCCATTGAAGCTGAGACAGGAATTTAGCATAGACAGCTGCAATATACATCTAAATGTTTGTCAGTACCTTGGACTTCCCCTCTTTTTACTGCACTAATGAACAAAGGCTTCTTCCAGACCCACAATCGCCGATCCTGTTCAGCACTGTGGAGTACCATTTTAATGGTTAACAGCTCATTTGCATTTTGCTTATTTTCCCTAAAGTAAGCTAGCTGGTTACCCTTTGCTGTCTCTCTTAAAACATATACATTTAATTCAGTTACACTAAAACATGTACATTTCTTTTCATTCCAGTAGGGTGCACTTTTGATACATTTTAACACAAGCAAACCTCACAAATAGATTTTCAGCACAAGCACCTGTACAAATCAGTTTGATATACAAATGATATATGTTGTTGTTTGTCTTTCGGCTTTTTCCCTGTAAGGGGTCGCCACAGCGGAACTCCGGTCCGCTAATGATTGGCAGTAGATTTTTTTTACGAAACGCCGTGGTGCCAGCTCTATGCCCAACCTTCAACGAAGGCACGCCCATTTATGCATGCATGTCTTTCGAACGCTACCCAACCGCGGGGAAGGCATGCAGACTCCACACAGAAAGGCACTCCCAAGCCGAGCCTAGAATCAAACAGGAGAACCTCTTGCTGTGAAGTAACAACGCTACCGCCGTACCACTGTGGCATGATATACAAATTATATATAATTTGCAAAATTCTAGCTAGCTGTGTTGGCACAAGTCATACATCTACTGCCCTACTTCTAGCATGGCTGGCAGCATTCTCCTATCATCACAGAAACATTGACTGCAGTGTCTTCAATTTCTTTCATTGCACTCCCAGTAGTTTTATTTATGCCTGCACTTGCAACATATGGGTTATCTGATCTTTCATTTTTTTCTATGCTTTCTGACCCTCTCCTTTGGTGGAAAAAGGAGCAGGGCATCTCTCTTTTTCTCTTTTAATCATGGGGAGAAAATTACCATGTTCCATGTTTATCTGCACAAGAAGAGAAGTCTGAATTTGATCCAGAACCTGATTCACTACGATGCTGTCACTGCATGCTACGCTTTCTCTTTCCTCTGTAGTTTTTTGTTCCCCCATTATTAGATGCCATTGGTGCACAATTATGTCTGCCTTTTTTTACCAAACTGATTTTTTTTACTTTATAGTCCCTACTGTCTTTCTGCAATTTGTGTGCATTTTACACTATTCATGGTCATCATTATGGTTTTTAACAGTTGTTACTTGATCAAACTGGGTATCATGAGGAAGAGTTTACAGTTTCTAAACAATCTTGCTTGCTTTTTTGCAAAGACAGCAGAACCTGTTTTTTGTACACTCCTCCATTTAATCATAAACTTGACATTAGTTTCCAGTGCCAGGTTCCTACCAAACTCTCAGACCATGAGGAGCCATACTTTATATTTTAAACTTTTAGGTGCCATAGCACAGATTGTACCTTTTTGAAGCCACGTGTTCCAATGAAACATTTATATATACCAAAGGTATTTGTGTGTTTAATGATCCACTTGATTGTTGTAAAGCAGATAGCCAGTTCATGTCTTTATCAGAAACCAAGTCAGTAACAAATATTTCCAATTACTTTTCTCCACCAGAGCTGCCATTCTGTGAATAATTCACACTGACTTGTTTACCATAGCAACACAACAAGAAGAGAACCAAAACAGTTGCAAGTAGCAACATTTGTGCACAAAAGAAACAAATCTCCACAATCTCCCAAAAGACTTCCAGCATTCCAAAATTATATAAATCGCTCCTTTAATATCAAGAGAACCAGCAGGCCAGCAGAATAATTTGTTTATATGGCAGTGTGCCAGTGGGGTGTGTTTTATGTAGGACAAACTATAGTCTTAGAAAGAAAGGATCTCTCTCCACATGACTGGTATCGGATGCAAAAGAGAGATGTACATAGACAAATATGTATGAGCTGGTTCTACTTTCAGTAGTATACATAGAGTGGTGCCTACCCTTTTAAGTACTAAACATCAAAAACACAAAAGTTTGGATTGTAAGAGAATAAAACTGGATAGTCAGGTTATGGGCTATGGTACATCCAGGACAAATTAGTTAATATGAATAAAAGTAGAAATGGACTTTGCCCTCAATGTAAGATGTTCACCAGTAGAAGAATGGTTATTTAATCATTTATGACCTTATAGTTTTATGGCTCATTTTGTCTTAAAATACATTTTAATTTCAAATTTGTATGTTTTTGTATTTTTGTTTTTTCCTGTATGATGATCTCCATGTTATGTGTATTTAGTGTCTTTAATGGTGGTGAAATGTTGAAAAATTGAGTCACATGATCTGAAAAGCCAAATCCATGTTGCTGCAAGGATTGTTAATTAAGCATTGAAAAATCCTGTAATAGGTGAAACAGTGGTCTGTTGGTTGTTTTCTTTAGATTAAGGTAGTGATTTATTTAAGTGTGGAGTGTTGGAAGCTTATTTTTTGGAGATTGTGGACATTTATTAATTCTGTGCATGTGCACACACACATGATGACAATTAATTGTAAATAATCAATAGTGAGGGACTCATTAATGCTATATGAAAGCTATAGAAACTGTATAAAGGCCTCATAAAACTTCATAAAACCTCATAAAAAACTCTATATAACACTTACTTAAGCAAGCTTTAAAAAATGTTTACTATATCAAAGGCAGGCTAAAAACATGTGTCAATGTAACCAAAAATGTGCTTATTCAAAAGTTATAAATAGCAAATAAAACCATAGAATAGGTATAGAACTACATGTGCATCAAAACATAAATGCTATGGTACACCAAACAAAATATACATGGGTATAAGGGGTAACATTGCTGCAATATCTATATATACTGTCTTAATATTCATTTGTATACCCTGGCTTCTAAGATTGGTTTTAGAGATATAGTTTGATTTAGTCATATCATTTTTCATTAATATAATGCACATTCGTTATATTACACATATATATTGATTTTATACATATATTAGTAGCCATCTAGTTTTTATATTGCTATTTATAGATATATTATTTATATTTATATTTATTGAAATGTTATTTTTATGTATGTATTTATATTCATGTATAAGCATATATTTCATGATCAGTTTATTTGATTGAATGGTGCTTAACCAAGGATATTCATGAAATAGATACTCACCATATACAAATGGCTTCACAAGCTCTCCCTTATTGTTTTATACAAAACAAGTTTTTGACGTGCCCCTTTTAAAGATGTTTTTAGCAAGATTGATTGAATAATTGCATAATACGTTGGTTTTAATCTGTGTATATAAGCAAGAATATGAGCTCAGTAAAATAGATCTGAAGAAGCGTACCTTGTATGTGAAAGCGCTCATCTGTTTGTTTTGTTAAATAAAGGTGTTATTCCAGCATTGGTGGTGAGTTCTGCAGTGTTTTTACCATATATACACACACAAATATATATTTGAATGTGTGTGTGTATGTATATGTGTGTATATATATATATATACATATATATATATATATATATATATATATATATATATATATATATATGAAAAAATGGAGTGGTGACTTTAGTCTGTACTCTAACACATTTTGGTTGACGATGCAAATGATCAACACTTATGTGAGATCGACAGTTTCCAAGGTTGGGGAATATGCCCCTTCCCCAGGGACTGCATGAGTTAGTATATCTAATTAACAAGGGGGTTTTCCCCCTGCAGAATTCTTTTTTGGGGAGGATTTTCCTTGTGTATGTGTGGTGTGTTGTCACACTTTTGTGGTTGACATTATTGATGATGTTCTGATGTTTCAGTATGTCACTATATATAAAATTAGTACTAGCATTAACACTTCTAGTAGTTAAGTCTCAGTTTGAAATATTAATACTCTTCAGTGCCATTGTTTATGATTGCACAATGGTCGTTGCTTATTAGACATGGCAAAGGGAACTAGTTTTAAAAAATGAACCTAGGATTAAGATACCTTGGGACCTAAATGACTTGTTTGTAGTCGGAGTGTCCCTCACCTTAGTGTTTTCTGAAATCTGTGCTTCCTTTGGACCCAGAGCTTTGGTGAATATGAGGAACAAGTTGATTGTTGCAGGCTTTCTTCCACCAGATCCAGAATCTTCAAAAACAAAGTAGTAGTCTGACAATCCTATTCAGCTTCATCTCAAACTCCCATAGGCACCCAGGCTCAAGAAGTATAGAGCTTTAATTTCAGCCTTTAAACTTCCTCCTGATCCAGGGCTTATGAAATTGATTTCAGCCTACGGTGCTCCAAATAAATGGGCTTTTGACAAGTCAGACCTCCCACCTTCTCGACCTTCCTCAGTCCTCTCTGTGCAGTCCTTCAGGTTATACATAAATACATCTGAAGTTTCATTTGGATTCTCTGATGCAGAAATTCCTAAAAACCTTGATGAAAATGGGAGTGAGTTATTCCTTCTGCTTTAGCTCCAAAGGCAGTTGGATCAGTTCAGATTGCCTCTGTTCTTGCTTCCACCCTGGTCCACATCTCTGCTGTGGTTTCATCGGAACCATTGTTTCTCCTGGATCCTGTGGCCCAGAGATCAGTGGTCTGTGATTTGGCTTCATCTGAGCCATTTAAGTCTGTGGCGTGAGGACTAGGGTCAATGATATCTCCAGGTGGATGGTCGCCCTTGGCATTGTTGGTGGTGCCTGAGACATTTGACTTTGTATCTTCAGCACTGATTCGCTCATTGCAGTTTACAGCCTTCTCTGCTTCTGGGATTTCTCCAGCAACAACATCAGCATCTCTTTCTCAAAAGGGAGGATTTGATCTGTCAGCAGGAGAGCCTTCTTTGGACTCGGAAGTTGGTACAGCTTTCTAGGTGCTGAGAAGGATAATCTCTTCACCCAAGATGATGGATCTGCAGGCTCCACTGATTATGGTTGCACCCCATGCCCCTTTCTCAGTTTTGTCTTACTCTGTTCAGGCCACTGTAGGTTAGTGTTATTCCATTGACGTCAAACCTGCTGCCTAAGTGCAGAAGCTGCCTTCTGATGAGTCAGGAACTTCATCCCTTGAACCTCCAAAAGATGATATGCAAGAGGAAGTACTTAGATTCTCCATCAGAGTCCCCGACTTTGGTTATTGACTTGGAGGATAGAAAGGGGGTCCCCCACAATCCCCTTTGAAAGAAGCGTCTTTTGGCGACATACTGAAGTTGATGCAACAGAGGGAAGCTTAGCCAGTTGATTCCCACTCTTCACCTCCCTTATTTGATTTTTATACAGCAAATCCTACCATTCCTATTATACAAGGATTGCCTAAAGTGCACAAGAATCTCAGTAAGCCACCTATGAGACCTATAGTTGCAGGTAACAACTGGTGCACTGAATCCTTGTCTATTTATCTAGAGAAACGCCTTAGGCCTATCGTGAACAAGTCTCAGATAGTTTTAAGAGATACAGAACATTTTTTAAGTGAGCGGTTTCAATTTTCCAAACATATAACTGTTGAAGAGAGATTCTTGTTTGTAACATTAGATGTGGTCTCTTTGTTCACTGTAATTCCCAATAATATCGGTATAGTATATGTCAAAAAACTATTAATGGACTTTGGAGACTTTAACAGTGATGATATATTTTTGATAGAAACTTTACTGAGTTTAGTACTTCAGAACAATATATTTGTGTTCAAGGAGAGTATATACTGTCAAAAGAATGGTGTTGTTATGGGGAGCTCTTGCTCCTATAGTTATGCCAATGCAGTGATGGCAATGTGGGAATTTCAACATTTAATGAGGAGCCCATTTAAAGAATTTATTTTATTTTACAAAAGGTTTGTGGAAGACCTCTTTTTTTATATGGAGGGGAATGGAGGAACAGTTTTTGATTTTATGAACTATGTTAATAGTTCATCTGATTTTTTACAGTTCACTTTAAATTTTTCAGCCGAAGGCATCAATTTTTTGGATGTGTTTGTTAGTAGGGATGAAAAAGGTGAGTTAAGTAGCAATCTGTATAGGAAGGATTGTTATGCTAATCAGTTGTTAAGCAGGAAAAGCATGCACCCCAATTTTATATTCAGAAATGTTGCCAGGAATCAGTTATTTAGAGCTTCAAGGCTGAATGTGAAGGATGAAGATTATGAACATCAAAGAAAAAGAACAGAAATTGAGCTGCTAGAGAGAGGTTACAAAAAGAGTATGGTAGAGAGTAATTCCCTAGCAGTTGATTCTGAGAGGCACTAAAGCGAAACCCTATTTTTCAGACTGTACCATCAGAGCGAAACGCCCAATGAATAACAAACTTAGAATGTCACTCGGTTACACTAGGGATGTCACTATGTATACTGCAATTATAAATGAGCACTGGAATGTTTTAATGACGGATGATCATATTAAGGCCATAGTAGGTACAAAACCACAATTTTCATTCAAAAATAGAAGGTTACTTAAGAATAGGTTGTGTAGCAGCACATCAATGAAACATGCAGCAATAGATTCAGGTACTAAACCATGTGGTAGGTACAGATGTTGTGGTTTTGTTTCTAAAAATACTACCTTTAAGCATCCAGATACTGGTGAGATTTTTCATATTACTGCAACTGCCACTTGTAAGACTATGCATGTTGTTTATCTTGCTTTTTGAATTCTGTGTAATAAATTCTATGTAGGCAAAACCGATTGTTCCCTGAAAGAAAGAATCAGGGAACATCTATATCATATTAAGAAAAAGAATGTTATTAATGCACTTGCCAAGCATGTTGTTAATACTGATGAACAACATATTTTTAAATTCTTAGTGTTGGGTACGACATATGATAGTATAAGATGTGGTAACATTAAGTGTAGAACTGAAGAACTGGAAGCAAATTGGATTGTGAGACTTAGAGCAAATCATGGGCATGGTATCAATGATTATGTACCCATTAAACCAGTTCTTTATAAGAGACCTCTTCGTAAATAAGTAGATATATATTTTTTATGTATCTTTTAAATGTATATAGTTTTGATTTTTAGATATTGATACAATTGTATTTATTTATATATGTTTTTAATATTAAATTTTTATGTTTATATATTTTGTTTATGTTGAATGTACCACTTTAGTTTTGTCACTAGTTGGTCATATGACCATTTACAAGTATAAATTGGTGTTTCAGTAACTTTGTTTAAACACCTGATGAAGCTGTATGTGAAAGCGCTTGTGTGACTATTAAAGCTGAGCTACAAACAAATACATCTTGGGATATCTTGTTTTTACTTTTTTTTTTTCTTATTTTACTTATCACTTTGGACTTCTACAGCTGTTAATACTGGAGCCACACCTTTGCTTATTTGGTTTGTTTTTGGACTTCCCTTATTTGATTGTTTGAGGCATACATAACAATGTAATAGTATAATCTATGTCAACAGCTTTATCAACTTGGAGGCCAGGAGGTCATAGCAGGACACCTATACCTTTGAGGCTGTCCCTAGAAAACTTTGAAGGTCCTTTGTCCCCCAGAGATAAAAAAAAAAAAAAAATTTGGGCTAGATCACCACCGACTGACTCCATCATTGTGATGGCAGCCACTAAAAGAGAACCTTCTGAAGATTCTGTTTCTGTCCGTCTCCTCAGTAAGGATTCTAGGGTGATGGATAGGTTTGGGAAGCAGGCATATGCTACGGGCACCTTTGCAGTTCAGGAACTATGCCACTCACGTGTATAGACTCCAGAGGGATCTCTTACAGCAGGCTTTTATCTATTCTGAAAAATCCATTGACATCAATGTGAAAGAAATAGCTAGAAACCACTCTGGCGACTGTGTTAATCACAAACCTCTCCATGCACCTCATGCATAATGTGGCTGATTATAATAAGATGCTGTGTCCTGCTGTCCCTATGCAAATTTAGACAACTTCAAAGCATCCTTCACAAGTGCTCATTTTAACGGATCATCCCTTTTTGGCCTATCTGTGAAAGAGAATGTGCAGAAGAGTGAAAAAGATGGTAACTCTCTGCTGTTGGAGTCAATTTCAAGGGCCCCTCAAAGTTCATGTAACAGGAACCATAAAGGGCCCCATTCACTTTAGATGCAGAAGTCTCACCATCCATTTGACTTGCCTTCTGATAAGGGCAGCCATGGTAGAGGTGGCCTGTTAAATGGTATCAGGCCCAGAGGCCAAAGAGGACCACAGAATTAGTGATATATTCGACTTTTCTCCACAGGGGACTCCAGAATCCCTGAAGGTCTGCTCCAACTGCTCCCTTCTGATGTAGTCCGAGGAGAGGTCACGCCCTCTTCCCAGACTTGTAGTTTGCCATTACATACAGCAGTTATTGACATTTTGGTGAGGTGGATAACATCTGAAGGATATTGCATTCCATTTTTTGGAAACATCCCCTCGTCTTCCTTATCGATTGCTGGATGTCCTACCCATGTCTGACAAAGGCCACTTCAAAAAAGGTATTCTTCATTCTCACACATTCTCACAAAAAAATGGCTGTTTGGGAGGTCTGACCAGACAGAGTCAGGATTCTAATCAACATTTCTTTTGGTTCTGCCGTAGTCCAAGGATCTCAGGCCCATATTGAACCTAAGCCTTCTAAACACTTGTGTAAGAAAGCTTCCAAATGGTCATGGTGCACTACATTCTAGCCTGTCTCAGGAAGAACAAGTGGATGTGCTTGGTGGATCTTCAGGATGCTTACCATCACTTAAATCTTCTGGACTCTGCTTCCGAATAGAAGGCAACCATTGCCAGTTCAAAGCAATGTCATTTGGTGTCACCACAGCCCCAGTTCACCAAATGGATGGTTGTCGTAGCAGCTCATCTTTGACTTCAGGAATTCAAGATGTCCACATATCTAGACTAAGAGCACTGGGCTACTCTGATGGAGTGACTAGACATCCAAGGATCTTGTCCTTTGCCTCTGCAACTTGCTAGGCATTTCTGTAAACCTACAAAAAATCTCATCTAAGTACCACTTAGAGGTTAAACTTTCTGGGATGTCATCTGGGTACCACTCTTTCTATTGTCCGTCTCTTGGGAAAGAATTCAGATGTTATAATTTGCAGTTGAAAGTCTCTTGTTAGGAAACTCCATACTGCATGCATAGTCCTCTGGGTCTTGGGCATGGTGGCCTCCTTAAGTGTGATGGTCAGATTTGCTTATTTTGCATGAGAATCTTAAAATGGCTTCTTCAGGTTTATTATTCAGAGTTGCCATACTCTGTTCGAGGTCATAATCATCACAAGATTCATGCAGTAAACCTCTATAATGGTGGTTATAATCCCCAGTGGTTTGGGCAGGAAAGTCATTTCAAACTCCAGTCCCTGTAGTGACAATGACTACAGACATATCGTCTGTGGGGGAGCATTTCAAAGGGCGAATGGTTTAAGGTATTTGGCCTCGTTGTTATCCAGCCTTCACATAAATGGTCTGGAGTGGAGGGCGGTCATCCTAATGTTGCAGGGACTTCAGGACAACCTTGCAAAGGGCATGATATCCATCCAAATGCAAATGGATAATTTGACAGTAGTTTGGTATATCAGCACACTAGGGGGAACCAGATCATACCCCTTATGCTGGGAAGCTATGAAGGTCAAGCAGTGACTTCCTACTGCTTTGTTAGCACCACACATCCTGGAGGATCCATTTGCCTTGCAGACAGGCTCAAGAAGGATCTCCTAATGCTGTACAAGTGGTCCCTTCAATCCAGGGACAGCCAAGAAGTTATTCAGTTGCTGGGGTACTCCTTGCTTTCATCTGTTTGCCACCACTGAAAACACCAAACACAGCACCTGCTTTGCCATGATTCCTCCTCCATTACAGTCATTAAGGGACAATCTGCCTCGGCAGTTAACTTTGGGCTACTGTACACACACTCGCACCTGCCTTGCTGTCCAGATTTCTGTAGAAAGCTTTGAAGTGCAAGACAGTAACCACCCTAATTAACCCCCTACTGGTCCAGACAAATTTCATTTCCCCTTCTAAAGCCTCACTTAAGGGGTCTTCTTTGGCTGCTAGATCATGTCCAGGATCTTCTCAGTAATCCATCTGTTGATCCTCACCCAGTCCTACACACACTAAAATTTAACCTCTTGGTTTCTTGAATCCCACTGATTACTAAAGACTACTCTCTTTTTAAGGAGGTTTTTAAAATTCTCACAGCCTCTCAAAAACTTTTCCACACACAAGATCTGACTCAGCAAATGGATAAGAGTTGCATCATGGGCTTTCCCACAAAACATTCTTTCACCGTACCTGTTATAGACATTCTGCTCTTCCTCACATCTCTGTTCAGTTCTGGCTGTAGCATCACTATAAAGGTACAGTTAGTGGCTATTTTGAGCTTTTACACTACGTTTCAAGAATGTTCTCTAGCCTCTGACAAGAAGTGAAGGCCTTTCCTAAAAGTCACCTTTCTGATGCAGCCATCTGTTTAAGACCCAGCTCCTCCTCTCGATTTGAATTGTGTACTGCATACCCTCACAAAGCTCCATTTTGAGCCTGCATCCTCTGCAGTCCTTAAATACCTCTCTTGCAAGGCTGTTTTTCTAGAAGCCATCACCTCAGTTAGAATGATTTCTGAGCTCCATGTTCTGTCTTCATTTCCCCTTTAATTTTTCCATAAAGACAGGGTAATATGTAATGAAAAAATGTTCCTCCTTTTGTTCCCAGTGTTTCTTTTGAGACATTTGACAGCCCAGTCTTGTTTCCCATTTACATTAACAAAGAAGAGTGTTTGTTGCTTACCTTGGATGTACAGAGACAATGGAGTTTTTAACCGCTACAGAGGAGATTAATTCAGAAAGGATGAACATCTTTTCATTTCATTTATTCAAAACAAATTAGGGAGAAAAGGGTGTCCAAAGTATCACTTTCAAGGTGGCTGTCTTAATTGCATTTCATTCATCTATACATCTAACAGCAAACCTCTTTCATCTAAATCAAGAGCAATGAGAGTCTCTACAGCCTCCTTTAGAGTCCATTCTCTGGATATCTGAGAATAGGATACAAAAGTTATGCACTTGCCATAATGGTATAACCTTTCATTGCATTCCATCCAATACGAAAACCCTCCCACCTTTCCCCTTTCATTCTTGTAAGGCCTGAAGGATCAGCAGGATTCAGCTCATTGGGTTTTAGGCAGTACAAATTAATGGGGTCCGCATCTTAAGGCATCACAATAAATGTGAGATAAATGCGAGATGGAAGATTCCTACTTAAAGGAGTTCGAAGCCGGAGCACTAATTCTACTGGGTCAGATCTGACAAGCAGCTCAAGGACCCATATGTTGTATTGGAAGGACTAGAATGAAAGGATCTGTTATTAAAGTACGTTTTTTTCTAATTGTGTTGGGGTAGAGGAGTTTGAATAACAGTCTTGGGAACTGTTGGAATTGTAGTGGAAGATGGAATAAGGTGATCATTGGCTGTCTATTTCATCATAGTGGGAGGCACAGAGAGTGTGTGCTGCAGTGCTAACTGCAGGTGGAGGCTTGAGGGGTTACAGTTACAATGGAAGTTTGCATTGTGTAGAGGTAACCAGATATTTCTGTGGATTGGCCCATGAGTGGATGCTTTAAACAGGCCTAGCTTCTCTAGGGTATTGCACAAATTACAGTAAAGGTAAGCAGGCAGATGTTCTTCGTGTTTCACTGTTGCAGTCATTACATTTGGGTAATCTGCTGGCAGGTTGCCCTCAGTCGGCCTGATTAACAAAGTCTTGGGTCCTGTGTCAGTTGCTGTCCCTTCTTCCATGACGTCAGGTCATCAGGGGTATAAAACATGCAGCCGACGCCATTTTAATTGGTCTTTCTTGCCGCGCGGTGCCCGAAGCAGAAGCATTTCACAAGTGCCGGTCAGCCGACTCCTGAAATTTTCGCTTTCGAGTTTCAGAACCGAAGTCTTCAACCTAAAGCTAAGTAACCCGTTGGGGAAACTTTTTCTTGCTCCTTACCGATGTCAGTAAAAGTTAGTAATTGTATTACTTGTGGAAAGCAAATACCTCATAAGGATTTTCATTTGTACTGTATTCCTTACCTAGGCCCTGACCACAATGTGCCTTGCTGTCAGTTTTGTGCTAAATTTAATCAACACACTATTAAGCATCGGTACGATTTTGCATTTCATTACTTTGGCCGAAGATTTAATTACACGATGTCATCGGATAGCCATCCGACTACCGCAGTTCACAAGAAACGCAAGGAAAAGGACAGGCATCCGAGGTCCAAAACTGACGATGAGGCTTCTTCTAAGCCAGTCACCGGTTCTCAGTGAGGCACTTTCGCAGCCCCTGACACCCGCTACCTCAGAGCCGCAGGCCGCTTCCTACTCCCACGTGGAGCAGACTAGGCCGCTGGAAACCCAAGGTATTGGACACTTGCAAAATATTCCCTCAGATGGGTGCAGAGCCGCTGAGCAGGCATCGGCTTCTGAGGGTGTTTTCAGGCCTACACAGTTGTATATAAAACCGACTACAGCTTCAAAGGCAAAGACTAAAGCACCACTAAAGACAAAGAAACAAGTGCAGCAAGCCCCTGGACAGGCCTCCATGCCTAAAAAACAGATGCTCAAAATGGCCGAAGACCTAATTACTTTGATCAGGGGTTCCCATCCCCCTCCTGATAAGAGGCCTAGGCAAGAGACAGAATATGAATCTTCAGATCAGGTTTCCATTTCTTCTGACTCCTTCTGAACAGAAATACTCTCTTCCTCCCTATGAGGATTGTGATGCTGAAGAATCTATCCCTTCAGCCTCTCCTCCTGAGGATTATTCTTTGAGGGAAACCCTGCATACCCATGAGGGAGCACTTCCACTGGGAGAGCCAAGACTACTCAGAATCTAAGAAAAGGCTCAGAGATTTTCTATTACTAACTCAGCACAGGCCTCTTGCTATCCCCCCTGTTTTAGACATTGTAGATTATGTATTTTCAGAGTCCGGCCTGTCTCCTGACTCTTTACCCCCTGCACCTGTTAAGCCAGACAGAGATACTACAGGGTTCCAGATTCACATAAATTTCTTTATAAAAACCCTGCTGCTGACCCAGAAACTATTTCTCAGGGTCCCAAAGGGGTCAAGGATTCCACTGCAAAAAAACCCTATCCCCTCTGATAGGGATTCAAGGGCACTGGACAGATGGGGGAAAAAGGTTTACACTTCTGCTACCTTGGCTGTGAGAGCTTTAAATTGTCAATTTCATATGCTTAAATATCAGCAATACTTAATGTCACTGCTTAAACAGAAAATGTTAACGAATTCTGAATGTGCAGAAAGCAAGGAAATGCAGGATTTATTGCATGCAACTGAACAAGTGGGAAAGCATGCTTTGCAATGTGGTTTTGATTCTCTGGAGGCCTCTTGCAGGGCCGCAGTTACGGGTTCTGTCATTAGGAGGCATGCTTGGTTAAAGGAACAGAATCTGCCTGATCATGTTAAAGCAAAATTATTAGATGCTCCATTACAACATGATACTTTGTTTGATGTTAAAGCGGAAGAGGTGTTGAAGAAAATGGAGGACAAAGCGAAATCTATGCGGACAGTTAAGGATTTCTTACAGGTGCAGCCACCCAGATTTAGGAGGAACTGGCCTACAAAGAATTGGCCCTTTGCAGTGTCAGACAGGCCACAAAGAGGCAGATTCAGACTCCCCAGAGGCAGATCCCAGCCCCAAGGCTCATACAGGTCTAAACAATGGGGTGCTTCTACATCCAAAAACGGAGAAGACAAATCACAGCCATACAGGAAACCGTCCCAATGACTTTCCTCTGCTAGCACCAAGCACTTATCTTTTGGCAGCCCCCTTAGGGGGAAAACTAGCACTTTTTGCACAAAATTGGCACATGATCACCCAGGACAAATGGGTCTTGAATATAGTGTCTCAGGGCTACAGGTTCCACTTTCACACCCTGCCAAGGGCAAAAGGTATGCCAGACCTGCCACACAATCAACGGGCAGAGGCACAAAAACAAGTTTCATCCCTCATGGACATGAGGGCCATTCAGCGAGTACCACAGCAAGAGCAGGGACAAGGATTTTTACTCAAGACTTTTCTTGGTACCCAGAAAGGACAAAGCCTGGAGACCAATACGGGACCTGTCTATTCTAAACACATTTCTTGGACGTTCCAAAATTCTGCCCATGCTGAGCAAGAAGGCTTGGCTTGTAACTTTGGACCTAAAAGAGGCATGCCCCAATCAGACAATCTTGCAGAAGATACCTCAGATTCATAGCTGGCTCAATGCACTACCAGTTGTCTGCACTGCCTTTTGGCTTATCTACTGCGCCCAGGGTCTTCACAAAATGCCTAGAACCAGTAATTGCATTTTGCAGACAAAGAGGAATTCAAATATATCCATACTTGGACGACTGCCTTATTCAAGCAGAGAACAAGGGCATTCTACTAAAGCATCTGGCGTTTGTAAAAAGACTGCTAATTTGTCTAGGGTACACAGTAAACGAAAAGAAATCAAAACTAGTACCCTCTATATTCCTGGGTGCAAGCTTAAATACAACTGCCCAGATGGCTTATCTCACGCCAGACAAACAAAGGCAACTGACTTCTTACTTCAAAATGTTGGCAACAAAGACCCAGTTATCTGCAAGAAAAATTCTGCAGGCTTTGGGCTTTATGGCATCCTGCATTCTGCTAATTCCATATGCCAGACTGCATATGTGGAAACTACAATGGTATCTAAAAAGTGTTTGGACTCAACATTGCCACAGCCTGGAAACATTAATTACCCTCATTCCCTGCCTGCAACAGGAGTTTCGATTGTGGGCACAGGCCTGTCACCACAACAAGGGACAGCCATTCATTTTACCCACAGCCAGGCAGACACTAACAACTGATGCATCAGATTATGCCTGGGGGGCCCACATGGCAGGAAAATGTATTCAGGGCACATGGCCCGCAAGCCAGATGCATCTTCATATCAATCAAAAAGAGATGCTAGCTGTTCAGAGTGCCCTGACAGCTTTCAAGGATCTACTTCATCCAAGACAGCTACAGGAAATGGGGATGCCCAGACATAGATCTATTTGCCTTCCCTCACAACTGCCAATTACAGAGATTCTGCACAAGGACTTATCACAAGCAAGCATGGAAAGTGAATGCTTTATCCTTCAGCTGGAAAAACTTAACAGTATATGCCTTTCCTCCACTGCCTCTCCTCCCCAAGGTACTCCTAAAGGTCAGACAAGAGAAGCCAAAAATGATACTTATTGCCCCAGACTGGCCACGTCAGCACTGGTACCCAATCCTAAAGAACTTGTCTCAAGGCTCAGCCTGGACATTGCCTCAAATTCCTCACTTACTGACCCAACAAAACAATCAGATCCTGCACAGCCAACTCAGGACCTTAAATCTGGCAGCATGGCGGATAATGTAGCCATTCAGAACACTCCTCTCCAGAGCTGTGATGGATGTTATTTTGGGGGCCAGGAGGCCCAGTACCAGAAAATCTTATGCAGAAGAATGGAAGAGACTCTGTGCCTAGAACCAGGCACAAGGAATTGACACGTTTGTACAAAGTATTCTTCAGATTTTACAATACTTAACTGAGATGCCGGACAAAGACCTGTCCTTTTCATCAATTAAGATCCATGCCTCTGCCATTTCAGCCCATTACAATACGGAACCACCTATCTTTTCTCATCCTCTAATAATGCAGTACCTCAGAGGAGCCAAAAACATAAGACATCCAAGGAGAGCACCAATACCTGCATGGGACCTCAGTTATGTCTTGGAAAAACTCACGTTGCCTCCTTTTGAGAGAGCTTCAACAGCTGATATAAAATTCTTATCCTGGAAAACAGCTGTGCTCCTAGCAATAACCTCTGCAAGATGAGTCTCGGAGTTACAGGCACTCATGGCTGTGAAACCTTTTATCATTTTCCACCCAGACAGGGTTTCGCTGAGGACAAACCCGACATTTGTGCCTAAGGTGGTGTCCAGTGTGGCCCTTAACCAAAACCATTCACTTGCCTACCTTTTATCCAAACCCACAGAACAAGGATGAGAGACTTCTGCATTCTTTGGACATACACAGACAGCTACGCTTCTACTTGGACAGAACTAAAGCTTTCAGAAAGACTGAGCAACTTTTAGTGTCATATGCTGCAGGATCACAAGGAAAGGCTATCTCAAAACAGACTATTTCAAAATGGATAGGCCACTGCATTCGTTTCTGCTATTCACAACATGACAAATCAGTGCCTAAGGGCATTAGGCCACATTCAACCAGAGCAGCAGCCACCTCAGCAGCCTTCCTCAGAGGAGTACCAACCAAAGACATTTTAGAGTATGCAACTTGGAGTTCAGTGCACACTTTTACAAAGCACTCTCACTGACCTCTCTCCTCTAAATCCAGAGCAGGCTTTGCCACTGCAGTTCTGCAGGGCCTCATAGCCTCTCCTAACCCTATTTAGCCCCAGCCACCCATCCTCAGCTTTGGGATTCAACCCAAGAGTAATGACTGCAACAGTGAAACACGATAAACATAGTACAGTTGTGTACCTGCCATAAATGTAGATGTTAGAGTGTATTCACTGTTGCAGTCCAGGTTACTCTCCCACCATCCCCCTTTTCTTTTGCTGGGTCTTATCTGTACTTCTCTATTCTCTACAACCTATGTGGTGTATTTGCTTGTAGATGAAGGAAATGTTTACCTTAGTGCATGCATGTTTATTGGCATAATTTTTAGCCTACCCTTTTGGGGGCACCTGACATCTGGGGCAAAAAAAAAGTGGCGTCTGCTGCATCTTTTTTACCCCTGGCGCACTGACGTCAGGGAAGAGGCGACAGCAACCGACGCTGGACCAAGGCTTTGGAATTCAGGCTGACTGCTGGTAGCCTACCAGCAGGATAACCCAAGGGTAATGACTGCAACAGTGAATACACTCAAACATCTACATTTATAGTACGTACACAACTGTACTTTTTGCGTTACCAATTCTCTGCACTGCCCTTTGGCTTATCTACTGCGCCCAGGGTCTTTACAAAGTGCCTGACACCAGTAATTGCATTCTGCAGACAGAGGTATACAAATTTATCCTTATCTGGACGACTGTCTCATTCAAGCAGAGGACAACGACACTCTTCTTCAACATCTGGCGTTTGTAAAAAGGCTTCTAACATGCCTGGGATACACAATAAACGAAAAGAAATCCCAACTGGTACCCTCTCAAATAATTACATTCCTAGGTCTAAGCCTGAATACTACTGCCCAGATGGCTTACCTTACGTCAGACAAACAAAGGCAACTGACAATATACTTCAAACAAATGGCAACAAAAACCCAGTTATCTGCAAGACAAATCCTGCAGGCTTTGGGGTTCATGACATCCTGCATTCTGCTAATTCCGTATGCAAGACTGCATATGAGGAAACTTCAATGGTACCTAAAGAGTTTATGGCGCCAACATTGTCACAGTCTGGAAGCAATGATACCTCTCATTCCCTGCCTTCATCAGGAGTTTCTTTGGTGGGCAGAGACATGTCACCAAAACAAGGGACTGTCTTTCACTCTTCCCCCTGCCACCCAAACCCTAACTACAGACGCATCAGACTATGCTTGGGGGGCCCACCTGGCGGGGAGATGCATTCAGGGCAAATGGAGCCCAAAACAAATGCATCTGCATATCAACCAGAAAGAGATGCTAGCTGTTCTGAATGCTCTGACAGCCTTCAAGGACTTACTTCATCCAGGACAACTACTGATAAAGACTGACAACACCACAATTATGTGGTACATAAACAAGCAGGGGGGTACACATTCCTACCCCCTTTGCAGACTAGCCATGGCATTGTGGAACATGGCTTTGACTTACCAAATACATCTTCAAGCTCATTTCATGCCAGGAAAGCAAAATACTCTGGCAGACGATCTAAGCAGAAATCTGATGGACCCACACAAATGGAAACTAGATACACAAATCTTCAGCATGTTGACACGGAAATGGGGGAGACCATACATAGATCTATTTGCCTCTCCCCAAAATAATCAGCTGGACAAATTCTGCACAAGAATTAATCACAAAAAAGCATGGAAAGTGGACGCCCTATCCTTCAGTTGGAAAAACCTATCAGTCTATGCATTTCCCCCTCTGCCTCTTCTCTTCAATGTCTTACTAAATGTCAGACAGGAAAAACCAAAAATGATTCTAGTTGCTCCGGACTGGCCTCGACAACACTGGTACCCACTTCTAAGGAATATGTGTCAACTCCCTCCTTGGTACTTGCCTCAAATACCTCATCTACTGTCTCAGCAGAACAGTCAAATTCTGTACACTCAGTTCCAAACTCTGAACCTTGCAGCATGGCTGATCATTTAATTATTCAAACACCACCTCTCAGTAAATCTGTGATGGATGTAATTTTGGAAGCCAGAAGGCATAGTACTAGAAAATCTTATGCTGATAAATGGAAGAGATTCTGTGCTTGGAACCAAGCACAAGGAACAGACACAGCAAAGCCCAATATTCCTCAGATTTTACAATATTTGACTGAGATGCTTGACAAGGGCCTATCTTTTTTTTCAATAAAAATCCATGCCTCTGCCGTCTCGGCTCATTACAACACAGAGCCCTCCCCTCTTTTCTCATCCACTGCTTAAACAGTATCTTAGAGGGGCCAAAAATTTAAGGCCTCCCAGAAGATCTCCAACTCCTACATGAGACCTCAATTTTGTGCTGGAAAAACTCACCCTGCCTCCTTTTGAACCAGCAGCTACTGCAGATATAAAATTTCTATCCTGGAAAAAAGCTTTTCTCTTGGCAGTCACTTCAGCAAGACTGTTTCAGAACTACAGGCTCTCATGGCTGTGGAGCCTTTTTATTACATTTTACCCAGACAGGGTGTCCCTCAGGACCAATCCTTCTTTTATGCCTAAGTTTTTATCCAGTGTGGCTCTTAATCAGACAATTCAACTGCCAACTTTTTACCCAAATCCGCAGAACAAGGGGGAGCAGATTCTGCATTCATTGGACGTACACAGACAACTAAGATTCTACTTGGACAGGACCAAATCTCTAAGAAAGTCTGAGCAACTACTGGTAGCATTTGCTGCAGGGTCAGAGGGGAAGGCTATATCAAAGCAGATTATTTAAGTGGATAAGCCACTGCATTCGTTTCTGCTACCTGCACCGTGGTAAACCTGTGCCTAAGGGGATCAGATCTCATTCCACCAGGGCTACCTCTACCTCAGCAGCTTTTCTCAGAGGGGTTCCAACCAAAGACATTCTAGAGGCTGCTACTTGGAGCTGTGTTCATACCTTCACAAAGCATTATCATTTGCCTCTCTTCTCCAAATCCAGGGCAGGCTTTGCCACTGCAGTTCTGCAAGGCCTTATAGCCACCCCTAATGCTGTTTAGCTCCATCTTCCCATCCATAGCTTTGGGATTCTTCCCAAATGTAATGACTGCAACAATGAAACACGAATAACATAGTACAGTTGTGTACACTTGCCATAAATGTAGATGTTGTGTATTCACTGTTGCAGTCCGGGTTACCCTCCCGCCATCCCCCTTTCTATACCTTTTCTTTCCTTCACTATACTCAAAAGCCTTTGTGGTGTATTTGCTTTTAGTTGAAGGTAAAGTTTATGTTTCTAAAAGTGTTTTATATATTTACTGTTTACATTGGTGTTCTGAGAAGACTGCCTTACATATTATCTGCAATTATACAGAGCTGAGTATATATTTTTTTGGTTATAGAATTTAATTATTGCTTAGATCTGTGTTGAAACTGTTGTCCCACTGTTCTGAAAGACTGATCGGCAAATATACAGAGCTGAGAATATTTTTTTGGCTTTAAAGTTTGTACTGTTAGTTTTTGCTTAGATCTCTGAAACTGTTTTCCCCACTCCACCCCCATTTTCTGCTGTGTCTTCAGTTGGCATAGTAACAGCTGCATTCACATTGCTGGAACCTGTGTTCTGAGAGAATGCCTTGCATATCTGCAATTATACAGAGCTGAGTATATATTTTTTTGGATGTTCTTCATCTCACATTGCTGCAGTCCTTACATATGGGGTAGTCCGCTGTCCTCGGTCGGCCCGAATACCAAAGTATAAGGCTGACGTCGGTCAAGGCGCTTAGAACTGACATCAGAACGTCAGGGTACAAAAGCGCATGACCGACGTCATATCCTCAGTCTTTTTTGCCGCATGGTCCGATGCAGAAGCAGCGTTGCAAGTGCCGTTCGGCGTTCTGAAATTTTTCGAGTTCGAGTTTCAGACCGAATCAAAGTTGGCTAAGTACCCGTTGGGAATATTTTGGTTTTTTCTTGCCTCAGTGTTTTACCGGATGTCAGAAAAAGTGAATAACTGTATTTCTTGTGGGAAACAGATACCGCATAGGGATTATCATTCTTTGTGTATTCCTTGTTTGGGGCCTGAGCACGACGTTGTTGGGTGTCGCTTTTGTGCTAGATTCAATAAGCGCACTATTAAGCAAAGGTTAGATTGTGCTAGGCTGGTCTTCGGGAAGCGGTGCAATTATAATATGCCGTCGGATTCTCCGGCGCCCGCTTCGACGGCGCAAAGACAAAGCAGTTAAACCCAGGCAAGAAGAGTCGTCCGTTCCGGACGTCGGTTCTTTAGAGGCGTCAGTGGAACCGGTGGTTCCGACGGAGGCTTCTCTGGAGTCCCAGGGGGAGACTTTGATATTGCAGGATGTGGCCTCTCAGGAGGCAGGTCAGGCTGAAGGGGCTTCCCAGGTTACTGTACTCCCCTCCCTTCCTAGGGTGGTTAGGCCCTCTCCTTCTGTTTCCAAGGCTTCTCCCAGAGGCAGGCCAGGTTTAGCTTCTGTTGGGGTCTCTCCTAGTGCAGCAGGGTCTGTGCCCAAGAATGACATGCTTAAAATGGCAGAAGATTTGATTACTCTGATTAGAGGTTCTTTGCCCCCTCCTGATAAGAGGCCTAGGGTGGAGCCAGAGTTGGGGAGTTTTGAGCAGGCTTCGGATGTTTCTGAGTCTTGACTGAAGACTTGCAGGAGTACTCTCCTTATTCTGATTCTGATGCAGATGATTCAACTCCTTCTGCTTCTCCTCCAGAGGATTTTTCTTTTTCAGAGACTCTTCATTCCATGAGGGAACATTTTAAGTGGGAAGGTCAGGACTTCTCTGATTCCAGGAAAAGGCTTAGGGAATTTTTGCTTTTACCCCAGCATAGGCCCTTGGCTATACCTCCTGTTCTGGATGTTGTGGAAGATGTGTTTGCAGAGGCTTCACTTAATCCTGATTCTCTGCCTCCTGCTCCTGTTAAACCGGATAGGTATTACAGGGTGCCTGAGGCTCATAAATATCTTTATAAGAGTCCTAGGGCGGACCCAGAAACTGTTAGTCAGGGACCTAAGGGTGTCAAGGCCTCTGTTGTAAAAAATCCGGTTCCTCCAGATAAAGAGGCCAGAGCTTTGGATAGATGGGGAAAGAAAGTCTATACATCTTCTACCCTAGCTATGAGGGCTATGAATTGCCAGTTTCATATGTTGAAATATCAAAACTATCTTCTTTCTCAATTGAAGTCTAAGGTGGATGCTCTGGCGGAAGGCATTGAGTGTAAAGAATTACAAGATTTGGTGCATGTTTCAGAGCAGGTGGGTAAGCATTCTTTACAATGTGGTTTTGATGCGGTACAGGCCTCGTCTAGAGTGGCTGCCACTGGTTCAGTTCTTCGCAGGCACGCATGGCTGAGGGATCAGAATTTATCTGACCATGTTAAGACAAGGATTTTGGATGCTCCTTTACAGTCTGATGTGTTGTTTGGTTCACCTGTGGAGTCAGTCTTGAAGAAAATGGAAGACAAGGCTAAGTCCATGCAGGCTGTTAAAGATTTTTTGCAAGTGCAGCCTCCAAAGTTTAGTAGGAATTGGCCTGCTAAGGGGTGGACGTATCCTTCTTATGATTCTCAGTCTAGGGGTAGATCTAGACGTGGTAGGGGCAGAGCTCAGAGTTCTTTCAGGTCTAGAACAGGGAGTTCACCTGCACAATCTTTGGGTGAGAGCAGGGGCCAGTCCTTTCGTAAACAGGCCCAATGACCTACCTTTTCAGCTGCCAGATCCTTCTTGCCTGGCAGCTCCTTTGGGAGGAAGGTTGGCACTCTTCAAGGAAAATTGGAATTTGATTACCCAAGACAAATGGGTATTGGATATTATACACCGAGGTTACAAGTTTTATTTCCATACCTTGCCTCCTTTCAAAGGAATGCCGGACGTTCCTCCTCAGCAAAGACTAGAGGCTCACAAACAAATTTCTCTGCTACTTCAAATAAGGGCCATACAACCGGTCCCTCTGCCAGAAGTGGGCCTAGGAATTTATTCTCGCCTGTTCCTAGTACCAAAGAAAGGGAACACATGGAGACCAATCTTGGATTTATCTATCCTCAACACATATCTGGACATTCCCAAGTTCAAAATGTTGACGTTACAACAGCTTTTACCTCTGCTGGGCAAAGATCACTGGATGGTGACTCTGGATCTCAAGGAGGCTTACCTTCATGTTCCTATCAGGCTCAGTTGCAGAAAGTATCTGCGTTTTCGGACTGGGACTTCTCATTATCAGTTCTCTGCATTGCCCTTTGGCTTATCTACTGCGCCCAGAGTGTTCACGAAGGTTCTGGCTCCAGTGATAGCTTTCTTCAGGCTAAGAGGAATACAGATCTATCCTTATTTGGACGATTGCCTGATTCTGGCCCAAGGAAAGGACGAACTTCTTCATCATTTACAGTATGTGATAGCAGTGCTAAGATGCCTGGGGTATTCTGTGAACGAAATAAAGTCCAGTCTAGTACCCTCTCAGGACATGTGCTTTCTGGGTGTGAGACTGAATACAGCATCCCAGATGGCCTTTTTGATCCCGGACAAACAAAAGAATCTTTCTCTTTACTTCCATCAATTGTCTCATCAGTCCAGGCTGACTGCAAGGACAGTCCTTCAAGCCTTGGGGTTCATGGCATCTTGTATTCTGGTACTTCCCAATGCCAAACTGCATATGAGGAAGCTACAATGGTATCTCAAAAATGTATGGACACAGCACTGCCAAGATATGGACACTGTCATTCAGATAATACCTTGCATTCAAAAGGAATTTTTGTGGTGGGCTCAGGAATGTCACCTAAACAAGGGACTCTCTGTGACCCGGCCAGAGGCGAGTCAGATTCTAACGACAGATGCCTCAGACAAAGCTTGGGGAGCTCATCTAAATGGAAAGTGGGTACAAGACACGTGGCCTGCCAGACTTCAACATCTGCATATCAACTTGAAGGAGATGTTAGCAGTCCAATTTGCATTAATAGCTTTCAAGGATTTACTTCTTCCAGGGCAGGTGTTGGTTCTAACAGACAACACAACTGTCATGTGGTACATCAACAAGCAAGGGGGAACGATTCTTATCCTCTATGCAGACAAGCAATGATTTTGTGGGAGACTGCTCTGTTTACAGCTAAATCTTCAGGCAAGGTTTCTGCCGGAGCACAGAACTCCTTAGCAGATGTGTTGAGCAGACAAATTATGGATCCCCACGAGTGGAAATTGGATCCTCATGTATTTCAGAAATTGACAGTGTTATGGGGAACTCCAGACATAGATCTGTTCGCTTCTCCACTAAACTACCAGCTGCCAAAGTTTTGCACAAAAAGGTTTCATCCCACAGCTTGGAAAGTGGATGCTCTCTCATTCAATTGGAGCAATCTTCATGTGTATGCCTTTCCACCTCTGCCTCTCCTCCCAAAGGTACTCCTGAAGGTCAGACAGGACAAGCCAAAGATGATTTTAATAGCTCCAGATTGGCCTCGACAGCACTGGTACCCATTACTGAGAAGTCTGGTACGGGAGCCTCCATGGCCTTTTGCCTTCGATTCCACACCTGCTGTCTCAGGAGAACAGTCATTTACTCAATGTCAAACTTCACTCTCTACATCTAACAGCCTGGCATATTCTGTTTTAAACCCTGGAGGGTCTCAGCTTCCACAGCAAGTTTTGAATGTTATTTTGGAGGCCAGAAGGCCTAGTACAAGGAAAGTGTACGCAGATAAATGGAGGAGATTTTTATTTTGGAGTACAGCAAAGGAATTTGATGTTTCTAAGCCTAATTTAAGTGTGGCTCTTCAATATCTTACTGAGTTACTGGACAAAGGTTTGTCCTTCTCCTCTATTAAGGTTCATGCTGCAGCAATTTCTGCTCACTATGACTGTGACCCACCATTGTTTTCTCATCCTTTGTTTATGCAATTCCTTAGAGGGGCAAAGAATATAAGACCCCCACGTAGAGCTCCTACTCCTGCTTGGGATCTCAATTTTGTGTTGGAGAAACTCACTCTACAACCTTTTGAGCCTGCAGCTACTGCCGAGTTGAAATATTTATCATGGAAGACTGCTTTTTTGTTGGCCATTACCTCTGCGAGAAGGGTTTCTGAATTACAGGCCCTTATGGCGGTTGAGCCTTTCTTAATTTCCCATAAGGATAGGGTATCTTTGCGTACTAATCCTTCCTTTATGCCTAAAGTGGTTTCTAGTGTGGCTTTAAACCAAAACTATTCATTTGCCTACTTTTTATGCAAACCCCCAAAATAAAGGGGAAAAGATTTTGCACACTTTGGATATACACAGGCAGTTGCGATATTATTTGAGCAGAACTAAAGAGTTCAGGCAGTCTCAGCAGTTATTTGTTTCATTTGCTTTGGGTTCTCAGGGCAAGCCTGTTTCAAAACAAACTATTTCTAAGTGGATTGGGTTTTGTATTGCTTTCTGTTATTCCCATCATGGTAAGGAGATTCCAGCTGGGATTAGGCCTCATTCCACTAGGGCTACTGCCACTTCTACAGCTTTTTTAAGGGGGGTGGCAACTAAAGATATTTTGGAGGCAGCTACTTGGAGTTCAGTGCATACTTTCTCTAAGCATTACCACCTTCCACTTTACTCTAGATCTAGGGCTGGTTTTGCCACTGCAATTTTACAGGGCATTTTGTCAGCTCCTAATGCTTTATAGTTTTGCCATCCTCCCTTACCTCTGCTTTGGGATTCTACCCATATGTAAGGACTGCAGCAATGTGAGATGAAGAACATAGTACAGTTTTGTACCTACCATAAATGTAGATGTTCAAAGATCCACATTGCTGCAGTCCAATTTACCCTCCCTCCTTCCCCTCTGTAGTTAAAGGCGGTTGTGTAGTTTGGGTTGTGAATATTGTAAATATTGTAAATAGGGTTAGTGCAGGGGTGGTTGGTTGGTTTTTTGCTGTCTTTTGGTTTTGGCCTTTCTTTTTAGGGCCTTCTGACATCTGGGGCAAGAAAAGACTGAGGATATGACGTCGGTCATGCGCTTTTGTACCCTGACGTTCTGATGTCAGTTCTAAGCGCCTTGACCGACGTCAGCCTTATACTTTGGTATTCGGGCCGACCGAGGACAGCGGACTACCCCATATGTAAGGACTGCAGCAATGTGGATCTTCGAACATCTACATTTATGGTAGGTACAAAACTGTACTTTATAGAGTTTAATTGTTGCTTAGATCTGTGTTGAAACTATTGTCTCACTGTTCTGAGAGACTGATCGGCAAATATACAGAGCTGAGAATATTTTTTTGGTTTTAAAGTTTGTACTGTTAGTTTTTGCTTAGATCTCTGTTGAAACTGTTGTCCCACTCACCCTCGCTATTTTTGGTTTGTAGTTTAAATTTGGTGGCTTTTGCAGTTGCCTCCCCTACTGTAGATTTTATCTGGGACACTCCCCCGTCCCATCTCTTTACCACATTCTACCTAATAAACTCTCTCTGCACTTGCTTTTAGTCCTTTTTAATTTAATTTCATTTTTAAACTGTGTTTGGTCTAATATTGCTGCATACTCAAGTGTGCTAGCTTGCACTGCATGTGAATTGTTTTTTACTACTGTTTTTGCTACTTTTCTGTAAAAAAAAAAAAAAAAAAAAAAAACTGTAAGCCTGTTTCCTACCTTTCCTGCAACTAGTGTTCCAGATACAGATTTGCTGTATCCAGGACTGTATGTAAGCTTCCGAGTCCCCCACGCCTTTCTGTGTTGGAGAGAAGCCTTCTAGCTTATCAGTGGAAGTGGTAAGCACTAGGTAATCTGTCTAACACATAAGTAGTGGTTCTGGCCCAGAATTTGTAGTTATTGGCCTTTTGGGCAATCTCTTCCATCTCTCTCAACTTTCTGATTTGAAAGCCTGTATTTGCACTTGTTTCTGCCCTGTAACTCATCTAGTGCATATACAGATTCTTAGTTTTAGCACTTAAATTTGCTTGTTCATGCTTGGCACTTGTTCAGAATTTGTAAGCACTAAATAAGCTACTAATTACTATAGCACTCTATCTTCCTCATTACCTAGAGAAAAACAGTTTTTGTACTTACTTTTCTCACTTGCTTAGAGAAAAACAGCTCTTGTACTCACTTTACTCACTTACCTAGAGGAAAAACCCTGCAACTCTCTTTTTGCGTGGTCTTGCGCACAGAGCAGCGTCTGTTAGCTCGGGTATTCTATTCCCGGCCCCACGAAGACTGCGCTTTAAATTTTCCCTTGGAACTAGGCAAGCCTCAACTCAAGTGCTTCAGATCAGCTGCTCTTATTGCAGCACTTGCTAAACAGAAGTCAGCACTTGTCCTAATCTCCTAGACAGCACTATTATTCTCCAAATTTCCTAGACAGCACTATTATAATATAGCATAAGATCGTCCGCAGGACTGAAGTTCAATTTACTCTTCAAAGCATGTCCAGAGGTCAGCTTCAGGTGTACTCTCCAGTTCATCTGGTGGAATTGGGCATCCTGAGGCAGTGTCATAACTGCCTCATGTATACAGACAACCCTCTCCTTTTACCTCTAGACACAAACACTTGTGAGAGATGCAAATACACAGCCAGACTGGAGGCTAAGCACTCTCAACCCATGACTGTAACAGGCAGTCAAGAGGATAAGGGACACACTTGCATCACACCACCTGTCACACATGAATCTACAAAACAAGCACCAGCAAAACATACGCATAAATACACAAAAACATATTCGGAGGCACTAGGTACCAATCTGAAAAAGAAACAGTGCCCTCCAAAACAGACAAGCAAGCAACCTGCACCCCCAAACACAAGCCAGAAAACACATAATTCACCTCAGCAGTGTGCCTCACAGCAGCCCTTAAGGCAAAACACCATACCTAACACTCTAGTAATAGGAGACTCTATAGTAAGGCACACGGATGTTCCACTCACCAGGCTGAACAAGGAGAAGGTTACTGTCAGCTGCCTCTCG